>NC_064639.1:113945988-114249018 GCF_023864345.2 Schistocerca serialis cubense | reverse complement strand
ATTTTTGTTAACATCTGTTTTTCGCACTCTCGCGTTTAATAGAGGCCACCGAAATTTTCGCTGACTTTGCAAAGATATACTGTTTATAATAACTTGTGAAAACACTTGCGTAACTACTACCGCATTTTTACACTGAAGCGCCAAAGAAACTGGAACAGCCGCGCGTTCTAGGGCGTCTTGTCACGGTCCACGCGGATCCCCCGTCGGAGGTTCGAGTCCTCCCTCGGGCATGAGTGTGTGTGTTGTCCATAGCGTAAGTTAGATTAAGTAGTGCGTAAGCTTAGGGACTGATGATCTAAGCGGTTTGGTCCCATAAGACCTTACCACAAATTTACAAACGGGTACAACTGTACTCAAGTACAGAGATATGTAAACAGCCAGAACATGGCGCTGCGATCGGCAGCGCCTATATAAGACAACGAGTGTCTGTTATAATGGCAGGTTATCAAGATTTAAGTGACTTTGAACGAGGTGTTATAGTCGGCGTACGAGCTATGGGACACAGCATCTACGAGGTAGTGATGAAGTGGGGATTTTCCCATACGACTATTTCACGATTTTTATTAAAAATGAAACTCCTCCAGCTGTAGTTAAGGTTTTATATTTATTTGGCTACTAGTTTCGACGTTGCGTCAACACTGAGCGAGGTGGCGCAGTGGTTAGACACTGGACTCGCATTCGGGAGGACGACGGTTCAATCCCGCGTCCGGCCATCCTGATTTAGGTTTTCCGTGAGTTCCCTAAATCGCTCCAGGCAAATATCGGGATGGTTCCTTTGAAAGGGCACGGCCGACTTCCTTCCCCATCCTTCCCTAATCCGATGAGACCGATGACCTCGCTGTCTGGTCTCCTTCCCCAAACAACCCAACCCAACCCCGTTGCGTCAACGCCACCTTCAGGCCCGTACACTTTGACGAAACCAATTGCCTGTGGCTGAGTACTAAAAGTCCGCGGTGAGACCAATACGTGCTCCACATGGACGGCGGGCAGTATCGTGAATATCCGGGAAAACATCAAATCTCCGACATCGCTGCGGCCCGAAATCGTTCAACGTGACGGAAGTGCGACCCCTCCGGAAATTGCTGCAGATTCCAATGCTGGGCCATTAACGAGTGTCTGCGTGCGAACCATCCAACGAAAAATCATCGATATGGGCTTTCGTAGCCGAAGGCCCACTCGTGTACCCTTGATGACTGCGCGACACAAAGTTTTACGCCTCGCCTGACCATGAGTGGAAGCATGTTGCCTGGTCGGACGAGTCTCGCTTCAAGTTATATTGAGCGGATGGACGTGTACGGGTATGGAGACATTCGGGCTGCTAGACTTGCTACCGGTAGGTTCGAACAACACGCACGTATCATCACAGACATGCTTTGGGAACTCAAATGGGAATCTCTGGACGGGAAGGCGACGTTATTTTTGAGGAGCACTACCGAAAAAATTTAGAGAACCGGCATCTGAAGATGACTGCAGAACGATTACATTTCGCGTAAGGATCACGACGATAGGAGAAAGTAGGGCTTGTATGGAGGCATATAGACGGTTTTTTTCCACTTGCTCTATTTGCGCTTGGTACAGGACAGAAAATGACTGGAAGTGGCACAGGTTACCCTCAGCCACGCACCGTACTGATCTTGCGGAGTACGTGTATAGATATAGATTTCAACTAGTGTCTGTCCTGCTTTAAGCCACGAAATAGCAGCAACTTGGTTCTGTTTGGACGCATTTGGTAATAATGTCGCCATAGTTAATGTTTACCATTAACCACAACAAGGTCGGAAAGAGACGAATGTCACACTAATCTCTGGACTGTATGTCGATGCTTATATACCCGCATCGGAGTCTCGCTATGCTGTACATACACCGCAGCAACGCCCTAGGGTTGCTATGACTTCCATATTTAAGGGTTCTCTCGTATTTTACCCAATTTCCTCCTGTATTTTCGACAGGTCTCCTATATTTTACGGGTTTTCCCGTATTTCACCCATCTCACGTTTTTTACGTGTTTGATATTATTTTCCCTCGTGTTTCACAAAGTTTTATTTATTTATTTATTTACGCTAAGATCTCCGTAACACGCAAAGATTATCGTTCCCTTATCAACAATGAAAGTTGCTGTAATTAAATATTACGGTAAATACGAAATTATGCTTAATGCTATGAAAATTGTTTTAATTATTCTTAAGTACCATCTACAATGACGAATTCTCGTTAATTTGCAACCCGTTTTGTGAAAGGAGTCAATATGTAAACGCTTCCGGAAACACTCATTATTTGCGTACATGTTTGCGTGCAATTGTCTATAATGGCCTCGTAAAGGTAAATCATGCCGATAATGTCGCGATGGGACTATTTTGGTCATCGTTTCCAAAATCTCCCGTATTTTTAGTTTGAAAACCTAACAGCCCTACAACAGCCTCAAACGGAAACTTTTTGATCTCCCCTTATACAATATATCGGGTGATCAAAAAGTCAATATAAATTTGAAAATTGAATAAATCACGGAATAATGTAGATAGAGAGGTACAAATTGACACACATGCTTGGAATGACATGGAGTTTTCTTAGAACCAAAAACATACAAAAGTTCAAAAAATGTCCGACAGATGGCGCTTCATCAGATCAGAATATCAATAATTAGCATAACAAAGTAAGACAAAGCAAAGATGGTGTTCTTTACAGGAAATGCTCAATATGTCCACCATCATTCCTCAAGAATAGCTGTAGTCGAGGAATAATGTTGTGAGCAGCACTGTAAAGCATGTCCGGAGTTATGGTGAGGCATTGGCGTCGGATGTTGTCTTTCAGCATCCCTAGAGATGTCGGTCGATCACGATACACTTGCGACTTCAGATAACCCCAAAGCCAATAATCGCACGGACTGAGGTCTGGTGATCTGGGAGGCCAAGCATGACGAAACTGGCGGCTTAGCACACGATCATCACCAAACGACGCGCGCAAGAGATCTTTCACGTGTCTAGCAATATGGGGTGGAGCGTCATCCTGCATAAACATCGTACGTTCCAGCAGGTGTTTATCAGCCAGGCTGGGGATGATGCGATTCTGTAACATATCGGCGTACCTCTCACCCGTCACGGTAGCAGTTGCAAAACCAGAATCACGCATTTCCTCGAAGAAAAAAGGCCCGATAACGGTAGATGTGGTAAATCTAACCCATACCGTGACTTTCTGGTCGTGCAATGGAGTTTCCACGATAGTTTTAGGATTTTCGGTAGCCCAAATTCTGCAGTTCTGGGCGTTGACAGACCCTCGGAGCGTGAAATGAGCTACGTCGGTCCACAACACGTTACTCAACCAATCGTCATCTTCCACCATCTTTTGAAACGCCCACACCGCAAATGCCCTTCGCTTCACTAAATCGCCAGGTAATAGTTCATGATGCCGATGGATTTTGTACGGATAGCATCGGAGGGTACGCCTCAGTGCCAACCAAACAGTAGCGTGTGGAATGCCGGTGAATGGCGGTGCGACGTCCGATTGTACGAGCGCTGACTTCCCCGTGCATAGACGAACCCGCTACAGTCTCCATTTCTTCCTGAACTGTCTCAGCAGCATTACGCCTTGTGCTCGGTCGGCCACTATGGGGTCTATCGTCTAAACAACCCGTGGCTTCGAACTTCGAAATCACTCTCGCCACAGTTGCATTTGTCAACGGACCTTTACCCGATCGAATCCCCTTTCTATGGTGATAGGATCGTAACGCTGAACTAGCACATTCCCCATTCTGATAATACAGCTTCACTAAAAGCTAACGTCAACATGCTGCGACTGCTGGCGCATCTGATTCTCTCTCTCATTACAGCTCCTTTTATACACGATTGTCATGCGCAGTCACTGACGTTTTGCTGTCCAGCGCTATCTGTCGGACATCTTGTGAACCTTTTTTTTTTTTTCTTCTAATAAAACCCCATGTCATTCCAAGCATGTGTGTAAATTTTTACCTCTCTATCTACATTATTCCGTGGTTTATTAAGTTTTCAAATGTATACTGACTTTTTGATCACCCGGTACTCATGTTCGCAGAACTCACAAGTAACCAGATTCAATTGATGAGCGATTTCCAGTAGCGCTGACACTTTAATATCCATACATGATACCCCATTCCAGATTTCATCCCTCTTAGCACGTCTATCAAGTAAAAAAAAATTGCTTCTCCCTACAATCTTCTACAGAACTGCTAAGTCTGTCTCATTTAATTTATTAAGGAAATCTGCATAGCGAGAGTGGCCGGGTTGTGTGTTTTCTTACGTAGATTGCGGTGGAAATTGTCGGAAATTATCCCCGGCTTGGCCCGGAAAATATGGCTGTTTAATGCAGATTGCCTGGCACGCTGCGCGCCGTGCCTGGTACAGTACCTGAAGAGGCCTGCTTTAATTCCGTATGCGACAATGGCGGCTCCTTTGGTTTATGACTTTAATTTAGTCTCGTGTTATTCTTAGGGCGCATCTGTCACTGGGAACTTAGCAGCTCCGTACTGGCGGTTTAATAGACTCAATTTCGTCAGCGTCTTCTTACCCCGGCGAAGGAAGCTTTTAATTACGCTATACAATTCTTCTCGGCTGATATGTGCGGCTGTTCTGTGCAAGGAAAACCACGAATATGTTCCTGCAAATGTTAGACTTCGTTTGTTTATTCGCTACTGTCAAGTACGGCATCTTCTCTCTGTTTCCCTTTTCAGAACCCTTTCTTATTGTTTCATTTCCCTCTACAATTAACTAAAATGCAGCGTGGGCATAACAAGTAGTATCAGTTTCACGGTAGTATTGAACTACGCATCTACCGCTTTTTCTGTGTGCAGAATATCCGGGCAAGTTGGGACGCAATAACCGTCAAGAGAGAAAAACGGTAAGCGAAGAAAAGAATTCTGAATCGACATTTTCAGTTTTTGGATGATGTTGTGTGTTTTCAGTACTTCGCCAATCGTTTGCAGACGTTACTTAAATGATAAGCTGTCTAGCATAATTCCTGGGTGTTTTATTGTGCTCAGTGAGACGAGTACCCACCATCATTACCATTAACCACGCACTGCTCAGAACTCTTCTTAAAGGAGAAGCAAAATGACATTTTTCCATGATGTCCTGAGTGGCTCTGATTTCACTGCCTGTGGAAAACTTGTAGCTTGTCTGGCAGCATACGTCCTAACTACACCGGCTCGATCGCGCTGTCTCTTAGCAGGTGTGGTTTCTCGGTTTTTGTTTCCTATGGCTAGATGTCTTTTCTCGAACACTTGTGCCAAATTAAAACTTTGTACCATTCTAGACTCGAATCCCAATACTTGCTGTTTCCTGGTAGTGACACCCAATCAGACCTCATAGATTTTAATATTCCAACAACAGTTTTTTTTTTCCTTTTTTTAGTCTGCAAAGTTACCGACCGACTGTTCTTTTTAATCTTCTCTCCTGGTTCGAATCACTGCGGTAGACTGTCCACAACAATCTCCCTTCCGCAATTTAAATGCTTTTATGTTATTCGGCTATGTAATGTGGAAAATCCGTATCACAGCACAGGATACGTATCAGTTCTGTCACCAGACGTCGAAAAATCAGAACAAACAGGAAGTCACCCATTTAGCAAAGAGACCTATGGAAGCGGTGTGATTTAGTGAACATCGAATCTGGTTTACTATGTTTCTTGATAATTGCTCTTGCCTTTGCATTTTTCATTCCCCCTCCATTCACAACGTTAACCCTCGTCTTCCTCCCCTCCCCATTTTCCTAACGGCAGTGGCGCTCACCTGGGCAAATACGTGTAACTACAAATAGCAAGAAGTCATCAGCATCTCTCCATTCCCTACAAAAATATATAAAGCTTTTCCCTTTCGACCAGCAAATGAAACATGTACAAACGATTATACCTCCAGTCGTTCATTACAACGGTGTTATCGTGAAAGCTTTTTCTCAATAAACTTCAGGGCGTCTAGAACTGGTGATAAACGCTCGTGTGCAATTTATCAATGCCCTTCGACATTTTGATCGTATTTCACCGTCTTATGCTTGGCTACCCTATTCACGGACGGAGATCTACACATTCTCTGCCGTCTTTGACGTCTTATCAACACATACGGTGCCTCATATCTGTCTTCGACCTTCAGGCTCTTGTCTGGACAATATAGTAGGTACACTCTTTCATGTCTGAACAACATCCTTTCTGTCCCACTCCATAAGACAGCCGTCTTCCCGAAGTCCTTTTCAGAACCAGAAACCTCACTTTGTAATGATTTTTTTTGAGTCATCAGTCTTCTGACTAGTTTGATGCGGCCGGTAACGAATTCCTCTCCTGTGTCAATCTTAGAGTACCACTTGCAACCTACATGATCAATTATAATCTGGATGTGTTCCAGTCTCTGTCCTCCTCTACAGTTTTTGTCCTCTACAGCTCCCTCTAGTACCATGGAAATCATTTCCTGATTCCTTAACAGATGTCCTATCATCCTGTCCCTTCTCCTTGTCAATGTTTTCCACATATTTCTTTCCTCTCCGATTCTGCGCAAAATCTCCTCACTCCTTACCTTACAAGCCCTCCTAATGTTCAACATTCGTCTTTAACACCTCGTCTCAAATGCTTCGATTCTCCTCTACCCCGGTTTTCCCACAGTCCATACAATGCTGTGCTGCAAAGGTACATTGTCAGAAATTTCTTCCTCACGGCCAACGTTTGGTACTACGAGGGTATTTTTTAAAGTACATAGACCTGTTTATTTCTACAATGGTTTACATCACTTTACAGCTTCAACATTTAGCTATTTTTCGACTAATCACCATTTCTGTCGATGCATTTTTGTAGACGCTGTGGCAGTTTTTGTATGCCCATGTCATACCAGCTCGCCGCCATGCTGTTCAGAAAGTTACGAAACTCTTCTTCCACCTCGCCGTCAGAGCTGAATCGCTTTCCGGCTAAATGTTCTTTTAACCCAGGGAACAGGTGAGTCACTGGGTGCCAAGTCATGACTATAGGGTGGGTGGGTGGGTGAGTGATTATGTTCCACTGAAACGGTTTGCCGAGCGATGTGTGGGCGAGCGTTGTCATGGAGAATGTGTACGCTCTTGCTCAACATTCCTCTTCTCCGGTTCTGAATTGCCCGTTTGACTTTTTTCAGAGTTTCATAGTACCTGTCAGCGTTAATTGTGGTCCCAGTGGGTTTAAAGTCAACCAACAATACCCCTTTCCGATCCCAAAAAAGGGTTGTCATGACTTTACCGGCAGACTGTGTTTGTTTGAATTTCCGCGGCTTTGGCGAAGAAGGATGCCGCCACTGGCGTAAAGTGGTAGGCCCAGGTTTCGTCACTCGTGACAATTGAGTCCAGAAAGTTGCCCTGTTCGGCTGCATGGCGGTGAAGAAATGTGCAGGAAGAATCAGCTCGTTGCCGCATGTGGTCCTCAGTCAGCATGCGTGGCACCCATCTTGCGCACACCTCCCGGTAGTTCAATGTCTCCGTTAAACTTCTGTGAGCGATGCTTCGGGAAACCTCAGGAACCAAAGGGCAAAGATCATCCAGGGTGATCCGCCGACCTTCACGCATGCTTTGCTCAACCTTCAACACTGTCTCCTCATAAATTGACGGACTCCCGCTCCTTTGTTCGTCGTGAATTTCGGTGCGATCAGCTGCAAACTCTCTGCACCACTTACGAACATTTTTGACATCCATGCACGACTCATCATACACTTCCGTCAATTTCCGATGGATTTCAATCGGCGCAGTGTCCTTTGCGTTCAAAAACCGAATAACTGCGCGCAATTCGCACTTGGCGGTAACATCCAACGGGAGCTCCATTCTCAACGGCTGCCAAGCCTAGACTTTGCGCCTCAGCGCGGCGTGCGCATGTTTACACAGCGCGTGAAGTGTGACCAACTGCCACACAAACAGAGTTCTGTACTTATAAAAAATAGGAGACCTTATTTTTGGGATTACCCTCTAACAGACTTCTCCTGGCCAGTAATGCCCTTTTTGGAAGTGCTAGTCTGCTTTCGATGTCCTCCTTACTTCGTCCGTCATGGGTTATTTTGCTGCCTAGGTAACACAATCCCTTAACTTCATCTATTTCGTGACCATAAATCCTGGTGTTAAATTTCTGGCTTTTCTCGTTGCTGCTACTTCACATTACTTTCGTCTTTCTTCGATTTACTCTCAGTCCAAATTCTGTACTCATTAGACTGTTCATTCCATTCAGCAGATCATATAATTCTTCATCACTTTCACTCACGATAGCAATGTCATTAGCGAATCGTATCATTGATATTCTTTCACTTTTAATTTAATTCCACTCCTGAACCTTTCCTTTATTTCTATCATTGCTTCTTCGATGTACAGATTGAACAGTAGGGGCGAAAGACTGCATCCCTGTCTTACCCCCATTTTAATCGGAGCACTGCGTTCCTGGTCATCCACTCTTATTATTCCCTCTTGGCTCCTGTATACATTGTATACTACTAGTCTCTCCTTCTTTGTCTTTCCTATTTGTCTCAGAATTTCGAATATCTTGCACCATTTTACATTGTCGAACGCTTTTCCAATTCGAAAAATCCTATGAACATGTCTTGATTTTTCTTTAGCCTTGTTTCCATTATCAAGCGCAACTTCAGAACTGCCTCTCTCGTGCCTTTACCTGTCCTAATTCGAAACTGATCGTCACATAACACATCCTCAATTTTCTTTTCCATTCTTCTGTATATCATTCTTGTAAGCAACTTGGATGCGTAAGCTGTTAACCTGATGGTTCGATAATTCTCGCACTTGTCAGCTCTTGCCGTCTTCGGAATTGTGTGGAAGATATTTTTCCGAAAGTCAGATGGTATGTCGCCAGACACTCAAATTTTGCACACCAACGTGACTAGTGATTTTGTTGCTACTATCCCCAGTGATTTTAGAAATTCTAATGGAATGGTATCAATCCCTCTTGCTTTATTTGATCTTAAGTCCTCCAAAGCTCTCTTAAATTCTGGTTCTAATACTGGATACCCTATCTGTTCTAAATCGACTCATGTTTCTTCTTCTATCACATCAACCAAATCTTCCCCCTCGTTGAGGTCTCAATATACTCCCACCTATCCGCTCTCTGCTCTGCATTGAACTACGGAATTCCCGTTGCACTCTTAACGTTACCATCCTTGCTTTTAATTTCACCGATGGTTATTATGACTTTCCTATACGCTGAGTCAATCCTTCCGACTATCATTTGTTTTGATTTCTTCACATTTTTCATGCAGCCGTTTCGTCTTTGCTTCCCTGCACTTCCTATTTATTTCATTCCTCAGCGACTTGCATTTCTCTATTCCTGTCTCTCCCGGAACATTTTTGTACTTCCTTCTTCCATCGATCAAATGAAGTATTTCCTCTGTTACTCATGGTTTCTTCGCAGTCACCGTCTTTACACCTATGTTTTTCTTTCCAACTTCTGTGACTGCCCTTTTTAGAGATGTCCATTGCTCTTCAACTGTACTGCCTGCTGAGCTATTCCTCATTGCTCTATCTATAGTCTTGGAGAACTTTAAGCGTATCTCGTCATTTCGTACTACATCCATATCCCACTCCTTTGCGTGTTGATTCTTCCTGACTAATCTCTTAAATTTCAGCTTACTCTTCATCACTACTACTCGTACGTTATGAGGTGAGTCTATAACTGCTCTTGGGTACGCCTTACTATCCACTATCTGATTTCGAATTTCTGTCCGACAATGATAATCTAACTGAAATCTTCCTGTATAGCCCGGCCTTTTCCAAGTATACCTCCGCCTCTTGTGATTACTCGACAGAGTATTTGCTATTACTAGCTTAAATTTATTACAGAACTCAATTAGTCTTTCTCCTCTCTCGTTCCTTTTCCCAAGCCCATATTCTCCTGTAACATTTTCTTCTACTACTTCCCCTACAACAGCATCCCAGTCCCTCATGACTATTAGATTTTCATCTCCATTTACATACTGTATTACCCTTTCAATATCCTCATATACTTTCTCTATCTCTTCAACTTGCGACGTCGACATGTATACCTGAACTATCGTTGTCGATGTTGGTCTGCTGCCCATTCTGATAAGAATAACCCTATCACTGAATTATTCACAGTAACACATTCTTTGCGCTACGCTTCTATTCATAACGAATCCTACTCTAGTTATGCCATTTTTTCTGCTGCTGTTGATGTTACCCTATACTCATCTGACCAGAAATCATTGTCTTCTTTCCATTTCACTACACTGACCCCTATTACATCCAGATTGAGCTTTTTCATTTCCCTTTTCAGATTCTCTAGCTTCTCTACCACGCCCAGACTCGTAGAACGTTATCCTTTCGCTGCTGATTCAGTCATGGTCACCTCCCTCCTGGCGGTCCCCTCCCAGAGATCCGAATAGAGGACTATTCTGGACTCTATTACCAATGGACAGATCATCACGACACTTTTTCAATTGCGGGCCACATGTCCTGTGAGTACACGTTACCTGACTTTAATGCAGTGGTTTCCATTGCCTTCTGCATCCTCAGGCCATTGATGGTTGCTAATTCTTCCGTCTTTACGAGCAGTTTGCTATCCCAAGGACAAGAGAGTGCCTTGAACTTCTATCCGCTCATCCGCCCTCTTTGACAAGGTCGTTGGCAGAATGAGGGTGACTTCTTGTACCGGAAGTCTTCGACCGCCAATGCTGATTTTTATTCAAAATTTGAGCGGTGGCATGTTTCGAACCCGGGACCGAGGACGGAAATTGGAAATTTGTGGTAATGTCTTATGGGACCAAACTGCTGAGGTCATCGGTCCCTAAGCCAACACACTACTTAATCTAACTTAAACTAATTTACAATAAGGACGATAGCCACACGCAAGTCCGAGGGAGGATTCGAACCTCCGACGGGGAGGCGCCGCGTGGACGGTGACAAGACCCCTTAGAACCCGCGGCTACCACGCGCGGCGGACCAAGAAAGTTTTTGATTACTAATGAAAGACGCTACCCTTCTTTTTTTAATCTCATTTTGTTCGTTGTTATTCGTTCTATTTGTTCGGTGCGGATGTCCCATGACGCTTATTCAAATTGATCGTCGATCCATTAACTCAATTTGTTATTACAGATGGCAGCTATCCCTCTGACCCAGCACGCTGAGCTATAGTGCTGGCAACGTGCTGACCTACCGTGCCGGCTGCCCTAGACCACGGGTGCTCTCTGGTAATGATATGCCTCACTAATTCAGATAACTGATTAAGATCCCTAGGTAATGATTTATTTACTAAAACACCAATAATGTCAACCCCCTGCTCTGTACGAACACCTTACCCCCATGATGCAAAGTATCCTCCATTCCCAACAAATCTCTCTTGTTTCCCAGTTCTTGCTGGTCAATATATCTAATTTACTCTTTCGCAGAATACGCCTATGCCATGAACTCTTGATCTTGTACACCCATACACGTGTCTTGTATCTCCAGCTGTCACTGTCATTATTATTTTACTGTTATGATTATTATAAGTTCCCATTTGAGAGCGTTGCTGCAGCGTATATGCGACGTAGCGCGACTCCGATGGGGGTATGTAGGTAAGGGATTAGCGCCGCATTCTTGTGTTTTCGACGTGCGTTTGGTAAACTCGGAAATTTAGACTATGACGACGTTATTACCAAATGCGTCCAACAGCATGTTACCAAATGCGTCCAAACAGGACCAACATGCTGTTGGACGCATTTGGTAATAACGTCGTCATAGTCTAAATTTCCGAGTTTACCAAACGCTCGTCGAAAACACAAGAATGCGGCGCTAATCCCTTACCTACATACCCCCATCGGAGTCGCGCTACGTCGCATATACGCTGCAGCAACGCTCTCAAATGGGAACTTATAATAATCATAACAGTAAAATAATAATGACAGTGACAGCTGGAGATACAAGACACGTATATGGGTGTACAAGATCAAGAGTTCATGGCATAGGCGTATTCTGCGAAAGAGTAAATTAGATATATTGACCAGCAAGAACTGGGAAACAAGAGAGATTTGTTGGGAAAGGAGGATACTTTGCTGTCATGGGGGTAAGGTGTTCGTACACAGCAGGGGGTTGACATTATTGGTGTTTTAGTAAATAAATCATTACCTAGGGATCTTAATCAGTTATCTGAATTAGGGAGGCATGTCATTGCCAGAGAGCACCCGTGGTCTAGGGGAGCCGGCACGGTAGTGAGCAAGTTTCCCAGACGACTTACCTGTCTGCTGCATAGGACGCAGTGATGCAAGCATAAAACAGGTTGGAGTAGATGAGGAAGACGCAGATGTATACTGTGGAGGTATGCACAGTGGAACTGACCTGTCTGCAGAATAGCGTGCGGCGACGCTGGCATAGCATAGGTTGGGGCAGGTGAGGAAGAAGTACACAGACAGTAGGTAGGCATACCAGAGAACGGAACTGCGCGCAGGATGGGGGCCGGTGATGCTGGAGTAACGCTGGTTGGGGCAGCTGAGAAAAAAGTAGGCAGGTAATAGGTAGGTACGCGCAGTGGACTGACCTGTCTGCGCTACAGGGCGTAATGTGGGTTGGGGCAGGTGAGGAAGCAGCAGGTGAGAACTATGGAGGTATGCACAGTGGACTAAGCTGTCTGCAGCATAGAGCATGTTGGGGCAGCTGTTGAAGACGCAGACAGGTACTAGGTAGGTATATGCAGTGGACCGACCTGTCTGTGACACAGGGCACGGTGATGCAGACATAAAGCAGGCTTGGGTAGGTGAGGAAGAAGTGGGTGAGTTATATGGTCTGTAGCATAGGACGTGGTGATGCTGGCGTAGCACAGGTTGGGGCACTGAGGAAGAAGTAGTTGATGGGTAAGTATATGCAGTGGACTCACCTGTCTGTGGTATAGGGCATGGTGATGCAAGCATAAAGCAGGTTGGGACAGCTAAGGAAGAAGCAGTGAGTACTATGGAGGTACACACAGTTACCTGACCTAATGAAACAGACGGCGCAGGTTGGGGCAGATGAGGAAGAAGTAAGGTAGTTATGCCTGGGGGCTGAACTGTCGGCAGCATAGGGTGTAGTGATGCCGGCATATCGCAGGTTGGGGCTTCTGAGGAAGAAGCATGTAGATAGTAGGACTGACCTGTCTGCAGCGTAGGGCGCGGTGATGCCTGCGTAGCGCAGGTTGGGGCAGGTGAGGAAGAAGCAGGCGGTGAAGCCGGCGGCGACCAGCGTGGCTGCCACGCACAGCTTGATGATGCCGGCGCAGTGCAGGCTGAGCCGCTTCACCAGGTAGCCCCCCAGGAAGGTGCCGCCCCCGCCCGCCGGCACCGTGATCAGGCCTGCGGAAACACATTTCCTCACTGCAGTCGCTGCACCTCAGGTCCAGTCTCCTCATACTTCTCAGTGAGGTACAGATATTTTTTTATTCTTACAGCTCATATCTTTTAAGAGGCTCGATGCCTCAGATGTTGTAGTTGTACTGGGAAAGTCCCTGAGCTGCAAGCGCTAATAGAAAGCACAGAAGCTGAAATCGTTATAGGTACAGAAAGCTGGCTAAAGCCTGAAATAAGTTCTGCAGAAATTTTTACGAAGTCTCAGACGGTGTTCAGGAAAGATAGAGTAGGCAGAATTGGTGGTGGAGTGTTTGTGTCTGTCAGTAGTGGTTTATCTTGTAGTGAAGTCGAAGTAGATACTCCGTGCGAATTGGTATGGGTGGAGGTTATACTTAACAGCCGAACTAAGTTAATAATTGGCTCCTTCTTACCGACCCCCAGACTCCGATGATACAGTTGCTGAATATTTCAGAGAAAATTTGAGTCTCGTAACAAATAAATACCCCACTCATACGGTTATAGTTGGTGGAGACTTTAACCTTCCCTCGATATGTTGGCAAAAATACTTGTTCAAAACCGGTGGTAGGCAGATCACATCTTCCGAGATTGTCCTAAATGCTTTCTCCGAAAATTATTTCGAGCAGTTAGTCCACGAACCCACGCGAATTGTAAATGGTTGCGAAAACACACTTGACCTCTTCGCAACAAACAATCCAGAGCTAATAGAGAGCATCATGACTGATACAGGGATTAGTGATCACAAGGTCATTGTAGCTAGGCTCAATACCGTCTCTTCCAAATCCACCAGAAACAAACGCAAAATAGTTTTATTTAAAAAAGCGGATAAAGTGTCACTAGAAGCCTTCCTAAAAGACAATCTCCATTCCTTCCGAACTAACTATGCAAATGTAGACGAGATGTGGCTCAAATTCAGAGATATAGTAGCAACAGCAATTGAGAAATTCATACCTTATAAATTGGTAAGAGATGGAACTGATCCCCCATGGTACACAAAATAGGTCCGAACGCTGTTGCAGAGGCAACGGAAAAAACATCCAAAGTTCAGATGACCGCGAAATCCCGAAGATTGGCTAAAATTTACAAACGCGAGAAATTTGGCACGGACTTCAACGCGAGATGCCTTTAATAGGTTCCACAACGAAACATTGTCTCAAAATTTGGTAGAAAATCCGAAGAAATTGTGGTCGTATGTAAAGTACACAAACGGGAAGACGCAGTCAATACCCTCGCTGCGCAGTGCCGATGGTACTGTAACCGACGACTGTGCCCCGCTAAAGCGGAGTTATTGAACGCAGTTTTCCGAAATTCCTTCACCAGGGAAGACGAATGGAATATTCCATAACTTGAAACACGAACAGCTGCTAGCATGAGTTTCTTAGAAGTAGATACCTTAGGGGTATCGCTTGATACGGGCAAGTCTTCAGGTCCAGATTGTATACCGATTAGGTTCCTTTCAGATTACGCTGATGCAATAGCTCCCTGCTTAGCAATCACATACAACCGCTCGCTCACCGATAGATCTGTACCTACAGATTGGAAAATTGCGCAGGTCAAACCAGTGTTTAAGAAGGGTAGTAGGAGTAATCCATCGAACTACAGACCTATATCATTGACGTCGGTTTGCAGTAGGGTTTTGGAGCATATACTGTATTCAAACATTATGAATCACCTCGAAGGGAACGATCTATTGATACGTGATCAGCATGGTTTCAGAAAACATCGTTCTTGTGCAACGCAGCTAGCTCTTTATTCGCACGAAGTAATGGCCGCTATCGACAGGGGATCGCAAGTTGATTCCGTATTTCTAGATTTCCGGAAAGCTTTTGACACCGTTCCTCAAAAGCGACTTCTAATCAAGCTGCGGGGCTATAGGGTATCGTCTCAGTTGTGAGACTGGATTCGTGATTTCCTGTCAGGAAGGTCGCAGTTCGTAGTAATAGACGGCAAATCATCGAGTAAAACTGAAGTGATATCAGGTGTTCCCCAGGGAAGCGTCCTGGGACCTCTGCTGTTCCTGATCTATATAAATGAACTGGGTGATAATCTGAGCAGTTCTCTTAGGTTGTTCGCAGATGATGCTGTAATTTACCGTCTAGTAAGGTCATCCGAAGACCAGTATGAGTTGCAAAGCGATTTAGAAAAGATTGCTGTATGGTGTGGCAGGTGGCAGTTGACGCTAAATAACGAAAAGTGTGAGGTGATCCACATGAGTTCCAAAAGAAATCCGTTGGAATTCGATTACTCGATAAATAGTACAATTCTCAAGGCTATCAATTCAACTAAGTACCTGGGTGTTAAAATTACGAACAACTTCAGTTGGAAAGACCACATAAATAATATTGTGGGGAAGGCGAGCCAAAGGTTGCGTTTCATTGGCAGGACACTTAGAAGATGCAACAACTCCACTAAAGAGACAGCTTACACTACACTCCTTCATCCTCTGTTATAATATTGCTGCGCGGTGTGGGATCCTTACCAGGTGGGATTGACGGAGGACATCGAAAGGGTGCAAAAAAGGGCAGCTCGTTTTGTATTATCACGTAATAGGGGAGAGAGTGTGGCAGATATGATACGCGAGTTGGGATGGAAGTCATTAAAGCAAAGACGTTTTTCGTCGCGGCGAGATCTATTTACGAAATTTCAGTCACCAACTTTCTCTTCCGATTGCGAAAACATTTTGTTGAGCCCAACCTACATAGGTAGGAATGATCATCAAAATAAAATAAGAGAAATCAGAGCTCGAACAAAAAGGTTTAGGTGTTCGTTTTTCCCGCGCGCTGTTCGGGAGTGGAATGGTAGAGAGATAGTATGATTGTGGTTCGATGAACCCTCTGCCAACCACTTAAATGTGAATTGCAGAGTAATCATGTAGATGTAGACGTTACTCCACAAGTGCTTGAATCCAAGGGAGTGTGGCCATAGCTTGTTAGGCACCATAATCATTTGAGATGATAAGATTATACAAGTTCACTGCACATAGGCAGGTAGGTATGTATGAAATTGCTACTCCATATGTTGTATCAACATTTATTCGCTTGCAGCGACTAGAACTTGGACTACTTCAGTTAAGTGTATAGTATTCTTTGGAAATATGATTAGAAAAGGAGCCTGTGACTGCTGAAAGATAGTATGACACAATGGCCAAACATTGTACAGGGTGCGTCAAAAAAATGTATACACACTTTAACTGTCATAGACAATTTATTTCCCGTTCTACAAGGTTAAATATCTGTGAGAAAGTAATGTTATGTTTCTTCAACAGGTGGCAGCAGTGGCAAGGAAGTAACTGCAACATGGCGGACGTGCGTTTGAGCTTTGAAGCGCGGAAGCAGATAATTAAGTGGTACTGGAAGTTTGAGAATGTAGCTGCGGTTCGAAGACAGTGGAGAAGTGAGTATGGTACAGAACCACCTTCAAAGTTAACAATTACACATCTACGAGACAAATTCGAAATTCATGGAACAGTGTGTGATGTGCATAAAGGTCGATCAGGGCGACCTCGTACAGCTACAAGTGATGATTCCACAACTGCGGTCTTGGAACTGTTTCAGCGTTCGCCTCAAAAATCTTCAAGGCAAGCGGAACGTGAGAGTAATATAAGTGCGAGTGGTGTGCTACGCATTCTGAAGAAAGACAAGTTTAGTGTGCAGATTCCAAGGCTGGTGCAACAGCTAAGTGACGACGATCCAGATCGAAGGTTAGAATTTTGTGAATGGGTTCAGGAGACGGTGAGACGTGAACCGGGATTTATGGGTAGCATAATTTTGTCGGATAAAGCCCAATTCAAATTCAAAGGAACTGTCAATAGGCACAATTGGGTGCACTGGGCTGAAGATAATCCTCACATTACAGTTGAAATGGCTGTGAATTTGCCTGGTGTAAATGTGTGGTGTGGTTTGTCTGCAAGGAGACTCATCGGGCCCTTCCGCTTTGAAGGTACTGTTACTGGAGAAACGTACCTAACAATGCTTGCTGACTCCATATTCCCTGCCATTCATGCATTATACGGTAATGATGAGTTTTGTTTCCAACAAGATGGCGCCCCGCCGCACTATCATAGGGACGTACGAGCATACCTGGATCACAATGTGCCAGGCCAGTGGATAGGACGCAGGGGACAAATCGAGTTTCCTGCACGCTCTCCAGACCTCACGCCGCTGGATTTCTTCTTATGGGGCACAGTAAAAGATGAGGTGTACGAACGTAAACCACGTAACGTGGACACACTTTGGAATGAGATTCAGGCGGTGTGCGTAGAAATCTCATTGCACACTTTGATACGATGTATGGAATCAGTGGTGACTCTTACTCAGAAATGTATTGATGCTGAAGACCACCAGTTTGAACATTAATCACATTTGCAAAGTACATTTATTCTTCCATTTCCAGAAATTTAACATTGTAAAACGGGAAATAAATTTTGCTATGACGCTTCAAAGTGTGTATACATTTTTTTGATGCACCCCATATATACAGTGTAAGAGGGCCATGACAAAGGAATTTATTGCTAGCGCACTCGAAAAGGTGTAATTTCGATGGACTGCTCACGCGCTGCCTGCGATATGTGAGCTACAATAGAATCGCAGACCAGAGAGCAGTGTCGGCAGTAATAGGAGTAGTAAGTAACTCGCAGTCGAGCGGTTGGGTCAGGTCGTTCTTAGAGAGCAGTTGTCTCGTTGTGTAGCTCACAGAGAGCACTTATGTCCTATATGGAATTACCAAGGACGGTTGCGGAGAACGATGGCGGTGCCTGACCGATGTAGTATAAGGTAAAAGCAAAAATCATTATTTATAGCCGCGCGCATGTGTAATTTGTAACAACTGATTTTGTGCTATTGTTATATCAAGTCCCACGTAAATGCTTTTAAAAAAATCTTTTAATAATAATCATTTTTATAAAAGTAACTTTTGACAATCATTCACCTGAATTTAAAGATTTTACTAATTTCTTCTATCCATGGTCATCCCGATTACCGTAAAGAAAAATCAGTTGTTTCTCTTTATACATAACAAATCTAGTGGCCAGCATTGCACTGGGCTGTGCCACAAAAATTTATTATAGGAGCAGATATACAGGGTGAGTCACCAAACGTTACCGCTGAATATATTTCGTAAACCACATCAAATACTGACGAACCGATTCCACAGACCGAACGTGAGGAGAGGGGCTAGTGTAATTGTTTAATACAAACCATACAAAAATGCACGGAAGTATGTTTATTAAAACAAACCTACGTTTTTTTAATGGAACCACGTTAGTTTTGTTAGCACATCTGAACATATAAACAAATACGTAATCAATGCCTTTTGTTGCATTGTAAAATGTTAATTACAACCGGAGATATTGTAACCTAAAGTTTCAGTTTATTCAGAATAACTTTTCAGGGCCATGACGCAGCATTGCTGACGTCCAGATTTACCAATTTAGATTCACAGTAAGTTAATTAATGAAAGGTTATATATAAGTCACATTTTTATTGAGAGGTTAGACACATTTTTATTGCGAGGTTACGGAATATAATAAACTGTTCGGAGGTTACAACAGTACATATACATCTAAATCTAGATCTACAAACGTATTCCTCAAGTTACTATACGGTGCGTGGCGGAGGGTACCTCGTACCCTTTCCTGTTTCGGCTGGATGACCATTATCAAGCTATCTGCAAACATATGGAGTTGTTAGTTCACATATCTGTGCCTGTTTATAACTAATAACAATTCTGTATGTATCTGTCGTAGTACTTATTCCCATAACATATCGTCAACGCTGTCGCTTTCTGATAACTTGTATTGCTGCTTATTGTAGGTTTAGCGTAGACAAAATTATTTTCTTGATATGTAATGTCTCAGCAATGGAATAATTGGCTGAGCTGAAACTACTAGCGCACACCCACACATACGTACGAGGGTGAGTCAAATGAAAACCTTAAATATTTTTTTAAAATATTATTTATTGTGCAGAAGTGGTACAAAGCTGTATCACTTTTCAACATAATCTCCCCCACGCTCAATGCAAGTCCTCCAGCGCTTACAAGGTGCATAATTCCTCTAGAAAAAATTCTTTTGTTAGTCCGCGCAACCACTCATGCTCCGCGTGGTGTACCTCTTCATCAGAACGGAGCTTCTTTCCTCCCATTGCGTCTTTGAGTGGTCCAAACATATGGAAATCACTTGGGGCAAGGTCTGGTGAGTATGGTGGATGAGGAAGACATTCAAAATGCAGGTCTGAGATTGTTGCAGCTGTTGTATGGGCAGTGTGGGGCCTTGCATTGTCATGTTGCAAAAGGACACTTTCTGACAGCAATCCACGTCGCTTTGATTTGATTGTAGGCCGCATATGATTTTTTAGGAGATCTGTGTATGATGCACTGGTGACAGTGGTCCCTCTAGGCATGTAATGCTCTAAAATGATGCCTTTTTCGTCCCAAAAGAGAGTCAGCATAACCTGCCCTGCTGATGGTTCTGTTTGAAACTTCTTTGGTTTTGGTGATGAGGAATGGCGCCATTCCTTGTTCGGTCCCTTAGTTTCCGGTTGGTAGAAGTGAACCCAGGTTTCGTCCCCAGTAACGATTCTTGCAAGGAAGCCATCACCTTCTCGTTCAAGGCGCCGAAGAAGTTCTTCACAAGCATCAACACGTCGTTGTCTCATTTCAGGAGTCAGCTGTAGTGGCACCCATCTTGAAGACACTTTCTGAAACTGGAGCACATCATGCACAATGTGGTGTGCTGAGCCATGACTAATCTGTAAACATGCTGCAATGTCGTTCAGTGTCACTCGGCGGTTTTCCTTCACTATGGCTTCAACTGCTGCAATGTTCTGTGGAGTCACAACTCGTTGTGCCTGACCAGGACGAGGAGCATCTTCCACCGAAGTCACACCATTTGCGAACTTCCTACTCCATTCGTAGACTTGCTGCTGTGACAAACATGCATCACCGTACTGAACCTTCATTCGTCGGTGAATTTCAATAGGTTTCACACCTTTGCTACGCAAAAACCGAATAACAGAACACTGTTCTTCCCTGGTGCAAGTTGCAAATGGGGCGGCCATCTTTATACTGATACTGCGACGGTATGTGTGCATCTGCACTATGCTGCCACCTACAGGCCATTCTGCACGCTGTTTGTAGCAAGCTTACCAACTTACAGGATAACAGAGCGAAATTTCGATTTGTTATTACAAATTTAAGGTTTTCATTTGACTCACCCTCGTATATAAAATCAACTGTAATGACTGCGAAAAATTCTATGCAGACCAAACGAACAAGAATTTCAAAATCAGATACCGAGAACATACCAGAAACGGTTTCACAAACCCATTACAGTCTTCAGCCACACGCAGACAGAAAACAATAAAGTAAAGCAGATCGAAAATGCGATGGAAATTCGTTTGCAAACTGACTACTGCGTAATACCCAGAAGTCAGCTAACACTAGCAGTTTGAGGTTCTGTTGTTTGTTGTTTTCCGAGAAGCAACAAAAAGAAATTCAACTGCACAAAAGCGTGTATTTGTTTTGCAGACATGGCTGAAACATGATCATAATTACAGCGATGTTTGTGATTTATTTGTGGAAAGCTTTCCAAACACCCACCTTTTACAAAGGTCCAACATCTAACACGACGTGATGTTCGACCGAGCGAGGTGGCGCAGTGGTTAGCACATTGGGCTCACATTCGGAAGGACGGCGGTTCAAACCCGCGTCCGCCCATCCTGATTTAGGTTTACCCTGATTTTCCTAATTCGCTACAGGCAAATGCTGGGATGGTTCTTTTGAAAGGGCACGGCCTACTTTCCCAATCGTTCCCTATTCCGATATGACTGACACGTCGCAGTTCGGACTCTTCCCGCAAATCTGTCAACTAACCAATACAGCCTTCGCAATGAATGTTCTTATCTGAAATTCCGGTGAATTATATTTGAAGTATAAACAATGGCAACTAAATGTTGTTGCAATGCACCTTTACAGTGTTTTGAAGCTAAAATTTAGTTTATTCAATGCATTTCCACTGTTTTTACTAGCTGGGCCAGTTAACCTAGTCGGTTTGGTTAACGGATCACTTTTCGAGTTAGTTAATTAGCTCAGATTTCACAATGCGTTGAAAAAAATATGTGACCCAGACTTCCTACAAAATCTGATGAAGGTGATTTACATAGAAACACATTTTTGAAATCCCTTTCCGTAAACTCGGGCCTTCATTAACAGTCTGCAATTTGGCACTGTGTCAGAAGCTTCCGGGAAATCTACGAACGTGCAATTCATCTATGGCCCACAGGACATCGTGGGAGACAAGGACAAACTGTGTTTCACGTGAACAGTGTTTCCTAATTCCGTGCTTATTTCTGGACAGAAAATTTTCGTTCAAGGAAATGTATTACATTCGAACATTGAAAGGGTCCTGTAGCCACCTTTCACTGCCAACTCTCGTAGTGGTCAAGTCGGCAAAGAGGTTTCCGCTACTTGGGAGAAATCCACCTGCGTTAGGTTGGTTGCGGAAATGGCATCCTGGGGTTTTCCGGTCCACGCGGAGCGTGGAAGAGGCTGGAGAAGCGGGAGGCAGTCTGCCGCCGGTACGGGAAGCGTACACAGCTGTGCTCCAGTTGAAGAAGGGTGAGTTGGACTGACCGCGTGGCGCGTTGTCACATAGAGAGGGGAGCTTTTAGCTTTTGGTCTCGAATTTCGTCTTATAAAGATTTACTTGCTGGGTTGCAGCAGGGAATGCAAGGCTTTTGTAGACTTTCAGTTTGATTCCCAATGCAGTCTTGACTTTGATCCGTGAGAGGAACACAGCACAAAGGAGTTGCATATGTTGAAGTGCCCTCGGTTCAGTGTGAATGTTTATGTGCCTACAACTGTGTGTGTATGCTTCTAATCTTTTCCGGATCTTGGTAATTTTTGTGTATTTGTGAATTTTCTTTGTCTCATGTGATTAAAATTTGGCCACGGTCCATAGAAATTGTCTCCGCGGACCGAGTGGGCACGCGAGTCTGTTATGAAACGTATAGTATTTCACAAGCAATTGTACATAGTTAGCATGCAACAGCAGTCTATAGATGCACTACATCAATGTTTTAAGTAATAAATAATTTTGCCTTCAATCTTATCTTGTGTACCGATGTTACGTCGCCGTTACCTTCGCCATTTACCTTGTTGGCCCACCTATAGCGTTTCCATGTGCACAGGTGTAGTGATTAGTGTCCCTTTTTTTTATCTGAAACAAATGCTCTGGAATAGATCGTGTTTTCACGAATCTTGCTGCAGGCTGCACTTACGCATGGTGTTCACGACCTATTTACTTTACTCAATATTTGATTCACGGGAAGAATGCCTGGATCATATTAATAACTACATCCCATTCTCTATCAATGACTTTACAATGAATGTTCTTTTGTGAGTTTTTCTTATTAATAAATTAAGTAATTTTCCGACTCAGTGCTACTTCTTCTTTGTCGTGTGGCTAGAGTTGGTGGCGACCCTATCTTTTATATTGATTTCAGTGTCAAGTAGCATTTTCTTATTCTAAGTGCGCGTGGCTCTTTTAGCTATCAGGATACATTCAAAGGGCGCTTCATGCTTCTTGCACATAGCGTCCTTTTATCCACGCTACTTACACATGGCTTACCCTGCTCACGGATTTCGGTAAACCAGAGATCTTCTGATGCGCAGTGAGGATTAGTTATTTACGGTTGTATGTGCTAATTGGTATATTGTCTTTCTGTGATACAGAATTTACGTGAATTTATGATATAGGTGTGCATTTTCTTACATGTTTTATCTTGTATATGTATTACTGTATAGATATTGTGATTTAGTATTCAATTGTGTTACAAGTGTGGGTTGACTCTTGTCCTGTGGCGTGTATCGGTGTCATATAGTAAATCTTGGGTGCTTTGTGGGGACTGTGAGTCCATTAGGAGACTTTGGCATTATTCTTGTTGTATTTTGGAGCACGGAGTAACTATCCTTATAATGGAGACGCGTAGCTGTTCAGGGAGCCGCGATCGGAAAAACCTGCCAGACAATAACCCTGAACAAGGACGAGGTCAAAACGTCGAGTCCGACCAGGAACGAAACGCGGAAAACACAAGTACAAGTGTTGTCCATCCTGAGCCCGCCGTAGTGATTTCGAATCATTCGATAGATGCAAATTCATTACAAGCTATGCTACGACAATTACTAGACAGTAATAGGAGACATATCGAGGAAGTGAATAAAAAACAAGCAGAAGAAAATAGGAGACATATCGAGGAAGTGAATAAAAAACAAGCAGAAGAAAATAGGAGGCATATCGAGGAAGCGAATAAAAGATTGACTAGTGAAATAGTACAGGGTATTGGGGAGAAACTGGCGATCATTGACCAACGCATCTCCGCCTTAGAAGAGGGGTACCAAGTCATTAGCAAGCAAGTGATGGAGCAAGAAGAAAGGTTCGCTGGGAATATACGTATACTAGCAGAACAATGCCAGAGTGAACAAGCGGCTCTCGAGTCCCGAGTAGGACGAAATACCGCCAGGGATCTCTGCGCGTTAGCAGAACAATGCCAGAGTGACCACGCGGCTCTTGTGTCCCGAATAGAGGACACTGCGGCTAAGTGCCCGGTCCACCTTAGCGCGCAGGTAGAAACCCTCAGCCAGGCGATAATAGCTCTCGAGCGAGAGCAAGGGCTTACGCAAACAAAACAAGACACGGCCCACCGAGAGATGCGAGAAGAAATAGCCAGGATCTCAGAGGCAGTGGCGCGTAAGTCTGACAATAATAGGGAAACGATTACCTCGTCATCAGCGGATGCAGACGAAATACGGTCGATAACGAAATGTCCGCGTGGACAGTGTGAAATAAAAATACAACAAAGAGGGGTTACCGAGGGAATATGTGAGCGCATGGCCCGTTTAGAACTTCACCTAAAAGGGTTAAAGGCCCGTGAAGTTGAAAGAAATGAACGAAAGGGCCATTATTCCGACGATGATTCCGGGAACGATGGCGAATTTGATCATCGTCATGATCACGGATCTCGTACCAGGTGGGAACGGCGCGGATCCCCTCAGGAACGTTCGCCAAGGGAAACTCACGAGTTTGACTTTAAACATTTTCTGACCGTGAGGAAGTTTGAAGTCTTCCGTAACTCGGCTACGGGGATTCACCCGCGGGCCTGGTTACAGCAGTTCGAGTTCTCCCTCCCTCCTACGTGGCCCAGTGCGCACAAAATAGAGTATATGTGCGGCTACCTCGAAGGTGAGCCAGCGGCGCGGATGAGGTCAATTGCACGCAATTGCTACACTGTTGGGGAGTTTCGTCAACACTTCCTGTCGATATATTGGTCAGTGGCAGCGCAAAGTCGTGTAAAACACGGACTCATGCTACCAGAGTTAAACAGGTCAAAATTCTCCAGCCCTGTGCAGATGTTCGAGCACATGCTGCAGGCGAATGAACATCTTGACGATCCTTATGGACCTGCAGAAATTATTCGTATTTGCCTGGGAAAGTTTCCAATGCAGTTGCGGCACGTTATCCTTGCAGGACGATGTAAGGATGACGTAGAGGGGTTTCGCAATTTCCTTTTAGAGCTTGAGTGCGATGCGAATGGCACCACGCAGAATTACGGTCAGAGCGCCTACGAGCAGCGGCCGCGCGAGCGAAGCCGCAGCCGTAGAGACAGGTGGCACTCCAGACGTAACGGGTCGCCTCAGAGTTACAGGGCGCGCGAGCGTTGGCAGCGTCGCGATTCCTCACGGAACGCGGGCAGAACGAACGATGCCAATCGTCATCATTCGCCGAGAGTAAATCAAAGACACCCCCGGGAGTTTAGAAGATATGGTAATGAGCAGAGATATTGGAGTAATTATAGCGGACCTAGGAACGGTAGTCGTGACCGACCACAGAATAATTATCGAACAAGCAACAACAGGGGTGCTGTAAACAGTACGGGTGGTCCGCCATTGGGTGTTGAAATTCGTCCCGCAAACCCGCGTCACAATCCGCCACATGACCCTAATCAAAGGGATCAATGACTAGCGGTTGACTCGGTTGGTGACAACTTAATGAGGACCAGTGATATTGATGTGCATTTGATAGAGGAAGACGATATTAGGGAAGATTTGTTGAGGGAGGACCACAGTATTGGTGTGCCCGCGGTAAACCCAGTCGTGTCTGTTTACATTCGGGGAGTCAGTCTTAGATGTGTACTCGATACAGGCAGCCCCTTTTCGCTGATTAGTGAGGCGGCGTTTCGGAAGTCTGAGGAAACGGGTAGTTGGCCAACTTTCCAGGTGAGAGGAACTACAGTCAGGGGCGCGATATATGGAAAAAGTGTTAAAATTAAAGTTCAGACTCGAGTAAACTTCGTCTGTCAAGGACATGAGTTTGAATTCAATTTTTTTGTGATGCCGCTGATGAGCGTGGCGATGATATTGGGGACTGACTTCATGAATGCCCACCGCGCCGTAATCGACGTGGTTGGCGGTGTTATGACTATCATTGCCGGGAGCAACCCTGTCAGTCTAATTTTCGAGGAATGTGTTTTGCGCAAGGAGTCTGAGGTGAGCTGTCTGAAATTCCACGTTAGGACTGAGTCGCGACCTGGGCAGGAGGTTTTGGTCAATCTGATTAGTGACCTAGATTCACAACCTAATGAGTATGGTAGGAACGATGTTTTCACGAGCGCGGTGAAAAGGTGTATTGCTGGTGCGGGAGCCTCGGAAGCGAATCGTATGGAACTGTGTCGCGTTCTGAGAAGCCATTCCCGAGTATTTTCGGATTCACCGGGGGCAATTGATGGATTTCTGTACCGCTTTACGGTGCGCGAGCATCTTCCTTTCTTTGTCAAGCCCTACCCCATCCCACTGGTGCACAAGAGCAGTGTGGAAGCCGAAATAAGTAGGATGCTGGAGCAGGGTATAATAGAGCGAGCTAGGAGTTCATACAACTCGCCATTACTCGTTGTGCCAAAGCGGGACAAGTCCGTGCGTTTGGTGTTGGACTCGCGGCAAATAAATACGGTAATCATGTCTGAGACAGATAGGCCAGAAGGATTGGAGGAACTGCTGCAAAGGTTTCATGGCGTGAAAGTTTTGTCATCCGTTGACCTCCGAAACAGCTATTGGCAAATTATGCTCGATTCGTCTTGCAGGCAATACACTGCCTTCCTCTGCTATGGGAGCTGCTACCAGTTTAAACGCCTCCCTTTCGGGTTGAATGTTTCTTCAGCTGCCTTCATAAGAGGCCTGAATAGCATACTACCTGACGACCTAAGAGCGCGCGTAACTGTGTATGTGGACGACATTCTAATTGCAGAGAAGTCATGGGAGGAACACAACCGGGTTCTAAATCGATTGCTCGAAGTATTCGAGAAAGCGGGGGTGACCGTGAATCTGGACAAATCCCAGTTCGGGCGTGAAAGCATAAAGTTTCTGGGTCATATTGTGTCGGCGGATGGAATTCATCCGGATCCCGAAAAAATTTCAGCAATTGCGGAGTGCGCAACGCCCACGTCAAAGCGTAAGCTCAGGGGATATTTGGGGCTTTGCAATTTCTACAAGAGATTTATAAATCTCAATGTGTTGTCCACCCCTCGTTTATGTGCACTGACGGGTAAGAACACCGTTTGGATGTGGGACGAACAAGCACAGAGCGAATTTGACGAATTAAAGAATGCACTCGTTAACGCTCCATTGCTCGCCCATCCGGATTTGAATCAGGAGTTTTGCCTGATGACAGATAGTTCGCTGACGGGGCTGGGAGCGGCGTTGTTCCAGACGGATGGTGGAAAGGACCCGTCCACCTGGAAAACTATCTCGTTCGCCAGCCGTGTGCTCTCGCGGAGTGAACGGAAGTACTCTGTCACGGAGCTTGAAGCCCTGGCGATTGTCTGGGCATTCAAGAAATTCCGTTACTATTTGTTCGGGCGCACGACCAGGGTGTACAGTGACCACCGAGCACTACAATTCCTAATGAGCGCCAAAATCAATCACGGTAGACTCGGACGGTGGACGGTGTTCCTCCAGGAATACCACTTCACGATAGAGTACATTCCGGGGCACAAGAACATCATTGCTGATGCTCTATCTCGGATGCCTATCGGGCTCACCCATGCTGAGGATAACGCTATTGATGAAAACAATTTCATTGTGTTATACCTTCAAAATGTGGCATTCGAGAATTATGTCACTACGTCACTAGGCAATATCGGGGCGGAACAAGACAAGGACGAAGTCTTGCGTGACATCAAAGAGAAATGGCATGATAAATCCCACGCGGCCATCAGGCAGTATTATATTATCCGGAATGGCATCCTATTTAAGAGGCGAGCTCTGGATGACTCCAGGTGGCTGTTAGCGATTCCGGAGGAACTGGTGAACAAGCTCGTGTGGTACGTGCATTTGAGCTACGGTCACTTTGGTGCGAGGAAATGCTTGGAGAAGCTGCGGGAAACCTGTTACTTTAATAATATGCTTCGGCGTATACGTAAAGTAATTAGGGTATGCAAGCCCTGTCAGCAAGCCAAGCCGCCCACTGTGTCGTTTGCCGCACCAATACACCCGATCGTTCCCAATAAACTCAGGGATCTCGCAGCAGTAGATCTATTCGGTCCGCTAGTGCGTTCTAGGAACGGATTTACGTACATTTTTGTGGCAGTAGAGCTGACGTCAAAATTCGTCTGCCTCACCCCGCTGCGTAGGGCCACCGGGAAGGCAGTGGCTGCCGCGTTCGCAAATCACTTCTTATGGGAGGTTGGCACTGTGAAGCGTGTGATTTCGGACAACGGGCCACAATTCAGGTCACGTCACTGGGAGTATATGCTTCGGAGAAAGCGAGTGAAACCGATCTTTATCTCCCTATTCTGCCCTTCAGCAAATCCTTGTGAAAGGTGGATGAAGGAGATTGGAAAATTGTGTAGGTTATACTGCCACCGTGACCACCGGACGTGGGACACGAAACTAGCCGGTTTCCAGAACATACTAAATGAGTTGCCAAATTCCTCGACGACGTTGCCACCGATTCTGGTCCTGAAAAACAAGGAGCCTCCGAGTAAAATAAAAGAGGTGGTTCCCTGGCCAGTAGAACCCAGGTTACGAAGATCTGCAATTGTGGAGCTTGCCCTGAAAAATATAAAGAGTGCCGCCGAGGCTCGGATAAGAACCTACAAAAAGAAGGTGCGGAATATAACTTTTCACGTGGGCCAGAAAGTACTTGTACGCTCGCACAAGCTCTCTAATAAACGGGCTGGGTTGTCAAAGAAGTTCTTCTTCTTATTCAACGGGCCGTACAGAATCAAGCGGATTCCACATCCGAATGCGCTTGAAGTAGAAACACTCCGCTCTCGAAAGTCGAAGGGCTTGCACCACATCTCCAACGTAAAACCTTACATTGAATAAGAAGCAGAAGATCTTGCCCCTCGGAGGTCGGAATGACGTATTGCCCATATGCTTTTTCGCACTCATTCTTTTGGAGTAAAATTACAGTGCATATTTTCCAATGTTTTGATTCACACTGGTGTGATTAAAATTAAAGTGTATATTTTCTGTGTATTGTAAAGGGTCCCCCAATATGTGTGTAGTTATTTCTTCTTGTCAGCAGAAAGGAGTAGTGTTGTGCAGTTTCAAAACATCTGAATGTGAATGATTATGAGGCTCATATGAAGCGTTTCCTATTACAGTAAGATGGCTTTCGTTCTTTGATGACTAAAAAGGTATCGGGTGTGTTGGCGTGGCGAGTCAATGGTCGTAAGGTAATTCTTGATGATAAATTACTGTTTTAGTGTTCTTATTCCCCTTAGGTGAGCATGATTCAGTGAGATTTTTCAAATGTACTGCGATGTTAATGAAGCAACTTGGCGACTTGTAGGTGAAGGACTTGTGTATGAAGGGAGATTAATAGTGTTTGATTTTCAGAGTTGCCATCTTATAAGATATTTAGAAAGTGTAACTTGCCGTCACATACTACTAGGTACGGTTGAGGACACCAGGGTGTGAAACCCCAGAAGATGTATATGGAAACAGCTTATAACCTCAAGCAGCTTGATATTTAATAGAGAATCAATGCGACTACCTCCAAGCTAAAATAACATGACGAGGACCCCTGGGGACATGTGGTGAGTAAGTGTGTAATCATTATGAGTATCTTATGATAGCAGTAAGTTGGGTACTCATGGCCCTGGACAATGAATTTCTTTTGACAGTATTTTTTTATGTGCTTATAGGACGAAGTGTTTATGTGTTTGCTAATAGGATAGGATGATTTTTATTTTCATTTTTATGCCCACTGACCTTTTGCATTAGTCTGATGAATAGATGTTGAAACATTTACCATTCCAGATGTGACTTGAATGAACCTTCTGTGTCTCATTAATCATAACTTTTATTATGCAATATCCATAGAAAAGAAGTCTCGGAAATTTTTCACAGATCAGCAAACATGTTCTGCAAACCTTGGAGGAGCAGTCAATGAACAACGATATGGGTATTGGTGTTGAAAGGAATATTTTGTTTATATGTGGGAATTGTAGTCGGGCTATATGGTGATGGTGACTAGTACGAGCTGTGTAGATTGTGTGTGAGAGCGTAGTTAGGAGTAGGTAGAGTTTTGTGTCTGTAGCTAGCAGCGGCGCCAAATCCTATCCAAATCCTGACCAAAACTTGTACAAGATCTACCCTGAATGATTGACAGCAGATGTAATGCTGGAACTATATTTTATAAAAAGGATTTTTTTGTTTGTTTGAATATTGGTTATTTAATTTTCTTCATTGTTTTTTTTTATTAGTAATGTTAAGAAGGCCCTTTTTGTCAAGTTAATTTTGGGCACTATTCCATGTATTGATCAGGAGTGAGAAACTCCGAAGATTTTGTGGTAATCTGTACACATGATATTTTGTAACGATCCCTGTGAGCGCAGTTCTTAAGTGGGTGCAAGGCCGCCTAGGGAGCCTCCGCATCAGAAAGCACAGGGCTTGGTCCACCGGCAGGCGTTGCCGAATCCTGGCATCAACGGCGAAGCAGTGATGCGGCGAGCGGTCACAGCTGTTTCCCCGTCAGAGGGGAGGGGATGCTGGTCTTCCCCCCGGCGCAGGCTCACACCGGAGCCCGCAGGCGTGTCACCACGGCAGCGCCAGCTGATGGCCGGCGTTCCACCCCATGCGCTAGTCATCTGACAAGCGAAAGGGAAAGTATGACGCACACCAGGCGAGGCCGCCGATCCCTGAGCGCCGCTAGTCCAGACGGCTGCTGCGGTGAGGTAACGCCCACTGCCCGGAGGGACGCGGGTCCCACCACTGACGCATCAGCTGAGACGGTGCAAAGAGGTGACAAGCGGGTCTCAAGCCCGACACCCGCACGAGTTTACGTCGACCTCGATGCGACGCAGAAGAGCGCGTGTCTCCCCATTGACACGACAGGAGACGGGGGCGTGTGTCGGTAAAACACATTCCTCCACAACACACGGACGACGACCGCCAAGCCGCCTTCTCGATGATGAGGCAGGGCCCACAAGTGGCGATGTCCTGCAAATCTGCAACGCCGAAACATCCCACAGTATGGACGCAGAGAGTGGAAACGGGCACGAGGTAACGTCGCGGGGTGCTGTCTAGGATGAACAACCTGGGTTACAACGGACGTTACAATCAACGCCGCTGCGAACTCCCCAGTTCAGTGTTGTGGTCCCCTAGTAGCTTATCCTCCAAGTCGCCTTTAGAAGAGACGCCCACCCCAGCACCTAAAGAGAATACCCAGTGAAACAACCATGTGGCGAAACTGAAAAATGACAGCGTGTCAACGAGTTGATTTCTGGATGTGTTTTTGTACTCATGTCTTATTTTCCATAGGTGATTATTTATCAGCTGTCATACCACTGGGTTCATTAATGATTTTGTATCAGTGTATTTGTTGTGAATATTGTATTTTGCACTTTCACTTGCATGTTTTTATATATGTCAGCACCAGACGATACTGCTTTGGTTCGTGATAATGATTTTGCATCATTGTATTTGTTTATATATTTATATATATTATGTACCTGTTCACCTATGTCTCTATGTTAACTTTTGATAGTTGGTTAAAGCAATTTTAGAATAATATCTCATGGTTGTGGTCGTAGTAGGTCAGATGACATGATGTTAGCGTAGTATATCACGCTTAATTTAATTTGTTCTGTTTGCTTTGCGGACCACATGAGGTCACAATTATTGACTAAGGTCAGATAAAGCTCACTTGGATATAAGAGATTAATCAACTCCTTTGTGCTGCTGTTTACTGTTGCAGTTGTTACTCGTTAGGGTATGTTTGTTTCGAAGACTGTTGGCGAATCTCCTAGCATGGCGAGAAAATTCGCGGCACCGTCTTCTCCGGGACGTTTGGGGTGATGAAAGGGTCCTGTAGCCACCTTTCACTGCCAACTCTCGTAGTGGTCAAGTCGGCAAAGAGGTTTCCGCTACTTGGGAGAAATCCACCTGCGTTAGGTTGGTTGCGGAAATGGCATCCTGGGGTTTTCCGGTCCACGCGGAGCGTGGAAGAGGCTGGAGAAGCGGGAGGCAGTCTGCCGCCGGTACGGGAAGCGTACACAGCTGTGCTCCAGTTGAAGAAGGGTGAGTTGGACTGACCGCGTGGCGCGTTGTCACATAGAGAGGGGAGCTTTTAGCTTTTGGTCTCGAATTTCGTCTTATAAAGATTTACTTGCTGGGTTGCAGCAGGGAATGCAAGGCTTTTGTAGACTTTCAGTTTGATTCCCAATGCAGTCTTGACTTTGATCCGTGAGAGGAACACAGCACAAAGGAGTTGCATATGTTGAAGTGCCCTCGGTTCAGTGTGAATGTTTATGTGCCTACAACTGTGTGTGTATGCTTCTAATCTTTTCCGGATCTTGGTAATTTTTGTGTATTTGTGAATTTTCTTTGTCTCATGTGATTAAAATTTGGCCACGGTCCATAGAAATTGTCTCCGCGGACCGAGTGGGCACGCGAGTCTGTTATGAAACGTATAGTATTTCACAAGCAATTGTACATAGTTAGCATGCAACAGCAGTCTATAGATGCACTACATCAATGTTTTAAGTAATAAATAATTTTGCCTTCAATCTTATCTTGTGTACCGATGTTACGTCGCCGTTACCTTCGCCATTTACCTTGTAGTTTTCCTTGTTGGCCCACCTATAGCGTTTCCATGTGCACAGGTGTAGTGATTAGTGTCCCTTTTTTTATCTGAAACAAATGCTCTGGAATAGATCGTGTTTTCACGAATCTTGCTGCAGGCTGCACTTACGCATGGTGTTCACGACCTATTTACTTTACTCAATATTTGATTCACGGGAAGAATGCCTGGATCATATTAATAACTACAGCCCATTCTCTATCAATGACTTTACAATGAATGTTCTTTTGCGAGTTTTTCTTATTAATAAATTAAGTAATTTTCCGACTCAGTGCTACTTCTTCTTTGTCGTGTGGCTAGAGTTGGTGGCGACCCTATCTTTTATATTGATTTCAGTGTCAAGTAGCATTTTCTTATTCTAAGTGCGCGTGGCTCTTTTAGCTATCAGGATACATTCAAAGGGCGCTTCATGCTTCTTGCACATAGCGTCCTTTTATCCACGCTACTTACAACATGATACCTAATCAACTTAGATAAATCCACGTAATGATGGAGATATAATCCTCCGAAACGCACAGCGAAAAATATTCATATACACTATAAAAATGGATGCCCGTGTATATAAATGTATGTATGTATGCATGTGCTACACCTCCTCCTAAACTACAGGACCGATTTCAGCCAAACAGGGTACACGTATCACTTACTGTCTGGAAATCATCGCTGTGGAGGTAAGAACCGCTTACGTATCAAATGAGTGGTAGCTTGGGTGCAAAAGTAGTGCAGCCCACGACGCATGAATATCCATACGTTTGTCGTCCAGTATTTGAGAGCGAGAGCACTTAAGAGACTTGCAAGAAGCTTTACACATAGTTACAAACCTTTACAAAACTTTTTCTCGCTGATGACTCCGCACAATATGATAAAATAAGAAAATGTATGAATGCAGAGTCTCGCGGCGATAACATTGAATAAAATGTTCTCGGGTTTCCAACCGCGTCAATTGCTTAAAACTACACGAGCTTTCGGCCAAGCACTCCCCTGCCATTGTCAAGTGGTATGACTTGACAATACTCGTACCACTTTGACAATGGCCAAGGAGTGCTTGGCCGAAAGCTCGTGTAGTTTTAAGCAATTGACGCGGTTGGAAACCCGAGAACATTTTATTCAAATAAGAAAACGTTTATCTCTTGCTATATTTTCGCTTTTCACGCAGTAAAACTGCCGCATGAGGTTGACGTTTTAATTTATTACTTCTTTAGCAGTAACTCCATACCCAACACTATTTGCAGACAGTATAATCGAACTTAAAACCTAATTAACTTGGATAAATTCACCTAATGATGGAGATATAATCCTCCACATGTACCTATAAAAATACTGTACGACACATAGTGTAGGAGATATGACGTCAAATACTGAGATGCGTGAAAAACTGCGGCATCGTGTATGACCTTTCAATTTATTACTTATTTAGAACTACGTCTATTCGGAACATATTTCGGAGACAGTATTAACATATGCTGCTGAACGTACCTAGAAAACCATATCACTGTACGACACATAATTCAGGAGATATGATGCCATAAACAATAAGCTGAGTGAAAATGAAGGTGCAGGGCGCGAAACTCACTAGAGAAACAGGTGAAATTTGCGTACAAATACGTGTGGAATATGTTAAATATATCTGAAATATATATATGACTTCAAAGCTACGAGTAAAAAGCTCACTGTAAACCCCTGGAACGACACCAGTCAAATGTGGTACACACATTAGTTACAGTCTGGAAAGAAGTACTGTGGTGGTAAGAATGACCAGCCTACTCTACGAGTGAGAGAAAGGGAGAGGGGGGGGGGGAGGGAGGAGATGGCCACAGACAGGGACAGGAAGAGGTGGATAGAGGGGGGACAACCAGAGGAGGGAGGAGGGGATGGGCAGAGAAAGGAAAGAGGGAGAGATGAACAGAGGAAGGGGGAGGAAGAGCTAGGCAGAGAGAGGAGAAAGGAGGAGATGAACAGAGAGAGGGGGAGGAGGAGACTGAGAGAGAAAGAGAGGACGAGGAGATGGACAGAGAGAGGGGAGAGGAGGAGCTGCACAGAAAAAGCAAAGAGGACTAACTGATCAGGGAGAGGCGGGGGGGGGGGGGGGAAGAGATGGACAGAGAGAGGGGTGAGGTGGAATCAGATAGGGGGGGGGGGGAGAAACAGAGGGGGAAAGAGCAGTTGGACAGAGAGGGAGGAGGGGAGCAGATAGAGAGTGGGAAGAGATGGATAGAGAGGGAGTGAAGGAGGAGATAGGCAAAGAGAGTGGGAGGAAGGAGGTAGAGTGGCACAAGATTGAAATAAAAAAGTGTTATTGCCCAGATGACAATTGATACATATACTGATTACTTATTTCAGCAAAGTTTTCTTGACATCTTCAGAATACGTTAATTATACATGAGCCGTGGTAAAATTTGCTGTTTTGAAGAGCGCGCCGCAGCGCGTTGTGTGAAGCAGTTGCCTTCAATTTTTGGCGGTGGCGGCGCAGTGGCAATCGCAGCTTTGATGTCTCCTTCTGGTGGGAATGGGGAAAAGTTGCCTGTTCACGTGCATTTAAGGGGCGCTTTGAGCTCGGCAGTGGGTCAGTCTGTCAGTCCTCGGCGAGTGCGGTCAGTTGGTCAGCCGGGTCAGTGGGGGGCAGTGTCCGTCTGTCGTCCGTGGTGCTAGTATGTGTTAGGCCGCCAGTCTGCTCGAGTTTGTTCAGGCAATGGGCATTGGCGGTTGGATCGATCGGTTAGTCACAAGATGACTTGTCGGCGCATGTGTGGTCGCCACGTCAGTCCAGTGGGCCGCGCCGTTTAGCGAGGGATAGTGACTTCGTGACCGTCACGAGAGCAACAGGAGTCAACCCACGACGTCGGTCTGGCCGGGGCGAGATGCGACGCCGTGAGACGGGAGATCGGCGCGCCTTCCTGCGTCCGTTGAAGCGGCTGGCAGCAGACGGTTCGGGAGAGCGTTTTGGGGGTGCTGCGCCAAGTCTTCGCCAGAAATCGCAGTTATTGGAAGTTAAGTGATTCCTTATATGTTGTTTCAGTTACTTGTTAAATTCTACTTCTTTTGTTGGTCAGTCTCTCGTCCCCAGTTTGCTCGTCTGTCTCCCGTCCGCATTTGTTCGGCAGTTAGTGTCGGTCTGCCATACGTTAATAGCTGCCTCTGTCATGTTTGTCGGATTCGGTGTTAACGAATTTATTGCTTAAGGTATAAAGGCCGAATTCCTGAAATATGTTTTTATCTTGCCTATCATCTTGCGAGGTGGTATATGTGTAATGTACAGCATGTTGGTACATTTTATGTAAAATTGCATTTCATGGATTTTATTTAAATGGTCATTTTAGTATATAAAGTTGCCACCCTCCCACCGTAAGAGTTCTCTTAAAAACAAGTTGCACTTTCGGTGGCAAATAATTTTTTATGTGAGTGTTGTACCATTTCCATCCCTTTTACGGGATGCGTAGTTTATGTGTTTGTGTGAGTTGTTAAAATTTTTAGTTTAAAGTAATCTGATGTGTTGCAGATTTGCACCAGTGTAGTCTTTCAGAGGCTGTAGTGAGCGGTCGTGACTACGGCCGTGTTAAAAGGCAGCGGCAAGGTTCTCAGCCCGAAAGCTCATACTATCAACAAAAAAAAGATTGTTATTTCTGCCTCTGAATTAATTGTAACTTGATATTTACAGGGCGGTTTCTGACTATAATTTTAAATCTGTTTAAAAAAAAAAGGCGGCTTTTAAGAATAAAATTTCCATTTATTAAAAAAAAATTAATTTGTTTCATCAGTTACCAATTGGCAACTACTTCCACGCCCACATAGTGTTAAATGTGTTAATGTTCTTGATGAATCGCTAGTAAATAAAGTAAATTCTTTAAGAAAAGATATTGAAAGTTAAATTCACGGTTCAATAAAGCCACACGTGGCTCCAAACTGGGCAATAAAACTTTTAGTTTGGAAGTTTTTTGACACTGATACAGGGTTATTTGGTAAGCGTGATAGCGTTACGGAGATGTTTAACAAACTCAAGTGGCAGACTCTGCAAGAGAGGCGCTCTGCATCGCGGTGTAGCTTGCTGTCCAGGTTTCGAGACGGTGCGTTTCTGGATGAGGTATCGAATATATTGTTTCCCCCTACTTATACCTCCCGAGGAGATCACGAATGTAAAATTAGAGAGATTCGAGAGTGCATGGAGGCTTTCCGGCAGTCGTTCTTCCCGCGAACCATACGCGACTGGAACAGGAAAGGGAGGTAATGACAGTGGCACGTAAAGTGCCCTCCGCCACACACCATTGGGTGGCTTGCGGAGTATAAATGTAGATGTAGATGTAGATCGCTCTCCTCCTGAAAATGCGACTGGTTATAGCAATTCGTGTTTTCAGTCGATATTCATACTGGTCACGCCCAAAGATAACGTCGATTAACCACTTTTCATATCTTAGCTGTCCCCCGTGGACGAAGGACGCAATAAGTTTATAGAGGCGGCCCGGAACAGCGAGGGAAGAGACGAGATGAAAAGCGTGTGTCGCCTGCAAGTGTGGCGGGCAGCAGTGGCAGCGGCCGGAGATTGCGCAGCGTCTTGGTCGTAACTCAGGATGCGACGTCTGTTGCCGGCAATGCCACGAGCTCCCGGCGGACGCCGTCCGTTACGGTGGGGAGGGACGGTGTGGGGGAGGGGTGGAGCACAGGCGGCAGGCAGAGGCGCTGAAATTTGTCTTTATGAGCGGGAATTCCATATGCTCGATAGAGCAGACCAGTTCCAAGGCAAGGCTGAAGCCGTGGCAACGATTTCAACGAGTTTATTTATACCCACTCTGGCACACATTAACTCTCTCTCTTTCTCTCTCTCTCTCTCTCTCTCTCTCTCACACACACACAAAACACACACACATGCCCCCCCCCCCCCCCCGTATCTCTCTCTCTCTCTCTCCCTCTCTCTCTCTCTCTCTCTCTCTCTCTCTCTCTCTCTTCTCCATTTGAATGGGAATATTGAGAAACCCTCCCATTTTCAAAAAACTAAACTTTTCAGCAAACACTAGAAATTTTTCCAGACCTTAAAATCATGCGGAAATTTCGTCTTTCATCTCATTTTTCTTTAAAATGAACGTAGAGGGAAGAATGCCAATCCACTGTAGACAGTCTTGATACATTTTCTTGACATTACATTAAAATTTATGTAGTAAACATGTGGGCTTTCTCAATATTTTGTTCAAATGGCTCAAATGGCTCTGAGCACTATGGGACAACATCTGAGGTCATCACTCCCCTAGACTTAGAACTACTTAAACCTAACTAACCTAAGGACACCACACACATCCATGACCGAGGCAGGATTCGAACCTGCGACAGTAGCAGCAGCGCGGTTCCGGACTGAAGCGCCTAGAACCGCTCGGCCACAACGGCCGGCTCAATATTTTGCAATAAATAAACATAAATAATTAGTTAACTTGTACTTTATTGCTAATATGGGCAAAAAAGAAGCAGATTACGCCTATTTTCCATTCTCTTTGGCTTTATACTGCACACATGGTTCATTCTTTGACACATGTTGCTAACTACACATGTCAAAACAGAAGTTCGTGATGATTTCCTCTTTTCGTTGGCATGTCACGCTACTTGATAAATTTGCTAGATTTTTTCATGAGCAGTAAGATTTTCTCATATGCTATCAAGCAACTGAAGTTGGAAGTTACATCCTGAAACCCGTTCCGTGTGTACAATTTTATGCAAGTAAAAAATTTATCAAATACAATCGGTGTGGATTTATTCATCATGAAGAAAATCACTAATTTTGTCTTTTTAATTTCTTCATATTCAGATTGAAAATTACATAATTACATGGTTGAAGACTGGCAATTTGGGTGATTCTATCCCGCCCCCAGTAAGGAAAATGTAAACGCCTTTAATTAATTTACAAAAAACATTTAAGAGAGTGAGTCAACTGAAAACCTTAAATACTTTTTTTCTTACAAGTGATTTATTGCACGAATGTGGAAGATAGGTGTATCTTTTTCGATATAGTACTCCTGACGTTCAACACACTTCCTCCAGGACATAGGAAGTGCATCAATTCCTCTGGAAAAAAATTCTTTTGGGCTGTGTGTGCAATCACTCGTGCACTGCCTGCTGCACGTCTTCCTCGGAGCATAGTTGCTTTCCCCAATCGCTCGTCATGAACAGTGCACTGAGTCATGACTAATGTTTAGATGCACAGCTATTTCACACACGATCGCAAGGCAGTTGGCCACCACAATAGTTTGCGCTGCCGTAACAAGATTCGAACGCAGGTCTCCTGCTTACTAGGCAGATACACTGAACACTATGCCATCCGAACACAGTGGTCACCACAACTGCATGGACCACCCCAGCACGCCCTCCCATCAGACCGAAATTCTCAACATGTACCACACACTACTCATACAGTGGCCCTTCTCATTAGCCTCATTACACTCGCGGCATCTCGCCAATTCCTGTAAGAACCAAGCGAGGCGGGGCAGTGGTTAGAACACTGGACTCGCATTGGGTAGGACGACGGTTCAAACTCGCGTCCAGCCATCCTGATTTAGGTTTTCCGTGATTTCCCTAAATCGCTTCAGGCAACTGCTGGGATGGTTCCTTTGAAAGGGCGCGCCTGATTTCCTTCCCCATCCTTTCCTAATCCGATGGGGCCGATGACCTCACTGTTTGATCCCCTGCCCTGAATAACCCAACCAACCAATCCACGAGAGTTCGAGCTTTGTGTGCATCTGCACTGAAAGGTTCATTGGTGGTTACCGCCTGAATTACACACGGTGTCCCTCTCAAACCTCCCTGATTTCAAAGACCCAGGGAAAAAAAAAACACAGTAGACACGACAATGAAAAATGCACCACACTGTAGAGCATCTTAAAGAATTTATTTATTTATCATCAATACACCTCTATATGTGAACCATCTGTAGCACGAAGAATGTCGAGTCTATATTCACTTTCTTGCCAAGTTCTTTGTAACATTTCCTCTGTTACTGTTGCAAGCGCATTAATGATGCGATGTCGCAACGTAGGAATAGCGTCCAATTTGGTCTCATACACGTGATCCTTCACGAATCCCCACATGAAGAAATCATGCGGCGTAATGTCAGATGAACGTGGTGGCCAGGCAATGGGTCCTCCGTGTCTGATCCAATGATTGGGAAATTTCCCATCCTGGAACTTGCCAACAGCCATTGACCAATGCGGCGGAGCTGCATCTTGTTGAAAAAAATGTTGAGTTGCAAGTCTTATATCTGAGAGGATATACAAACTGCTCCAACATGTCCAGATACACTGACCCATTCACTGTTTGTTCCACAAACAAGAATGGTCCAACAATCCTGTCGTACGTTAGCCTGCACCAGAGGTTTAGTTTAGGGCTATCGCTAACATGTTCAATGACAATGTGCGGATTTTGCGAACCCCAAAACTTAACATTATGCCTATTAACCCTTCCTGATAGATGAAAGGTTGCATCATCTGCGAATAAACATCTTTTCAGGAAACTGGCATCCACATCAATACGCTGTAGCATACCCGGAGCAAATTGCTGTCGGCGTGGTTTGTCGTCCGGCGTCAGATGTTGCAGAATTTGCACTTTGTAAGCACACATACGAAGGCGCTGGTGAACTACATGATACAATGTTGATCGAGGTACATCAAGTTGCCTAGATGCTTGACGAATTGACTTACGTGGGCTTCTGGGAAACGTTTGTCCTCCACTGTCTCTTCTGAAACTCCATAACGTGCACCGCCAGAATGTTTGAGAACACTTCCTGTTGCCAGAAATTTTGCAGTGAAAATCATTTCTGTGACAATGATTTTATATCAGCTGGTCTGCCTTATGTATCGTTATATCCAAATGATTTATGCATGTTAAGCGACATTCAGGTATGGTTCAAATGGATCTGAGCACTATGGGACTTAACATCTATGGTCATCAGTCCCCTAGAACTTAAAACTACTTAAACCTAACTAACCTAAGGACAGCACACAACACCCAGCCATCACGAGGCAGAGAAAATCTCTGACCCTGCCGGGAATCGAACCCGGGAACCCGGGCGTGGGAAGCGAGAACGCTACTGCACGACCACGAGATGCGGGCACATTCAGGCATATGGTGCTGTACTAATAGTAATATATATAGTGTAATGCATGTAAGCCCTCCCTCAAACATGTCATGTTAAAACTTCACAGTTCCGATGATGGCACCATTAGTGTGTTGAAACCGGTCATCTAGTAAACAGTGTTTAAACGATCTTGGCTTTTGAATTATTTATGCTTGACGAATTGACTTACGTGGGCTTCTGAGAAGCGTTTGTCTTATGTCCTCCACTGTCTCTTCTGAAACTCCATAACGTGCACCGCCAGAATGTTTCAGGACACTTCCTGTTGCCAGAAACTTCTTATATCATTCCTTAATTGTTTTCACATCAGGTGGATCGCATTCATACACACGACGATAATTTCTTTGCACAGTAACCGACGAGTTTGTTTCTGCAAACCACACTGCTGCTTGCGCGCACTGCCTTTGGAGTCGCCATTTTCACTTCATGCGACCGTACTGCGCTCTGGCGACGACGCTTGGTACTTCTGACGCGGGAATATAAATTCTTTGAGATGCTCTACAATTTGGTGCATTTTTCACTGTCGTATGTACTGTGGTTTTTCTCCCCTGGATCCTTAAAACAGGGAGGTCTGAGTGGGACACCCTGTATTGTAGTGTCTCTTCTTTAGGACATTTCCAAAAGAACAGACACCATATACGCAGTGCAGTATGCCTGTCCTGGGTGGCAGGCTTCGTGCCGTTCCTCTGGTTCCTACTCCACTCGTACTCCTTGATGTCTCTCGATCTTCCACCATAATCGAGTCCATCAACATGAGGAGGCAAATATGAGGTAGCCAAGGAGGTGGAAACGTGGGTTCTGCTATGCCGAGACTGCTTGGTAGCTACAACAGGGAAACACAGTTAATTATCAGGAGTACAAAATAAGAAAGTACTTATTACTTAACTTTGCTGTAGTCCATGATCAGTTGGTTGACAGTTATAGAAGACGTGACTAGACTAAGCGTCTGAAAATGACCGAATTTACAAGTCACAAATCTTGCATTGACGAATTAATCTCTCGTAATCTTGGATGTCGAATCCGGTGACTTTTAAGACTAACTTGGAACGGAGCTACAAAGGCTTGATGGCAACAATGACTGAGCTTGCAGACGATGGCTAACATCGGCGCTGACAGACCACTGAGCGCGGCTACGAACTGTAGACTGGCACAACTGCACTACACACGAAGTGTCCTAGAGGCGCCTCGCGGCGAGCATTAAGTACTGCGACTGGCTGTGTACTCTTTGTCTAACACAGCCGTTCTTCGATTTATCGAGAGAATCACATCGGGCGGATCGATCTCTCAGGCGGCGGTGTGGCCGTATGACTGACGACATCACACTCCTATTGCAATCATAAACACGCCTCACCTTCGCTCCTCAGAAAGCATATGGATGAACGCCGCTCTGCGTTCGTGCTTGCCGCGCAATTGTGGCAGCCGTAGTAGACAGGTATTGTGGCAGCGTTTGGCTTGCCTTCTGTATGCTGTCACTTAGGTTTTCTTTAAAGCAGTGATACGTTACAGAACAATGGAAATAGAACTTTTATTACGTTGTTAATGTTTTCAACTTACTCGCCTCGCGCAACACGAGGTGAAAAGGCCAAGTCACTGGAAGGGCAGAAGACGAAGATACTGACCCATGAGCATGGCGGCCCAGGTGGCGTTGACGCTGAACTGGTTCTCGATGAGCTTGGGCAGGAAGGCGGCGAAGCCGGCGATGAGCAGCCCCTCGCTGGCGCCGGCCAGGTTCAGGAAGAAGAAGGTGGGGTTGGCCACGAGGTGTCGCAGCGCGCGCGGCATCTCGCGCACCTTGCTGAACGCCTCCACGCGGCAGTTTCCGTGCGCCTCCGACACCTTCTGCGCGCGCAGCGCCGCCGAGCCTGTGCAGAATAGGACTTGTAAACAAACTTCAGCAGCCGCGCGACTCTGTGGCAGAGCCGCCCTATATTTTTCAGTAATGGATTACAGATTGGGCGAATATCAAGGTGGTTTCAGGACATCAAGATCCTGTGCAGAGCGGATCCATAACCTGACACCTGTTATATCATACGCCAAATCAAGATCAAAAACGTTTGTTGTGACCGTTGTCGACTTTCAAAAAGCGTATGACTCAATTGATCGAGAAACAATAAAGAACACCCTTGCCGAATTTGGTCTAGATAGGAAAACAAGGGAAAGCAGAAAGGTGGAAGGAGTATATAGAGAGTCTATACAACGGCGCTATGTGCTTGAGGGCAAATTATGGAAATGGAAGAGGATGTACACTGCTGGCCACCGTAAATGCAACACCAAGAAAGACAAGAGGTAGCACAACAAAATTTATTTTGTAGATAACATGTTGACCAAGTATCAAATGATTACGTTTACAGACGTCTGTGACATGTGGTTCCTGCCAGAATCAGTAGCCAGAGTAGCCGCCATTGTTGGAGATCACCGCTGCCACACGTCTCGGCATTGAGTCAAAGAGACGTTGCATGTGTTCCTGGGGTACAGCAGCCCAAGCAGCTTCCACACGTTGCCAAAGATCATCTGGTGTGGCAGCTGGGGATGTAATCTGGGTCACTCGTTGAGCAACCATGGACCACATGTTTTCTATCGGCGAAAGATCCGGAAAGCGAGCCGGCCAGGGAAGCACTTCAATCTGGTTATTGACGAAGAACCTTTGGACAATGCGTGCCACGTGTGGTCGCGCATTATCCTGTTGAAATATGGCTGTGGCCGAGCCCTGAAGGTAAGGAAGGACAACTGGCTCCAGCACCTCGGATATGTAGCGCCGGCTATTTAAAGTACCAGCAATGCGTACTAGAGGCGTGCGAGAGTAATATCCAATACCGCCCCATACCATAATACCCGGTGCAAGACCAGTGTGGCGGTGCATAATGCAGCTGTCCAGCATACTCTCTCCACGGTGTCTCCACACTCTAATCCGACCATCGTGGTGCTGCAGACAGAAGCGTGCCTCGTCAGTAAAGACAACGTCATTCCATTCTGCCGTCCACATCCGTCTGTCATCACACCATTGGCGACGGAGACGTCTGTGGTTCTGCGTCAATGGTAGACGAAGCAATGGACGTCTTGCGGACAGACCACTCTGCTGTAAACGGCGTCGAATGGTACGCGCAGACACTGGATGATGCGTTACATACGCAATGTGCTGTGCTATGGTTCGGGATGTCACTGAGCGATCCGTCACTGCCATGCGCACAATTTGACTATCAGCACGTGCAGTGGTGCACCGAGGTGAATGCGATCGACCACGTCGGTCCGTCGTACCCTCCTGCATCCAACGGTCACATATCCGCATTACAGTTGTTTGGTTTCGTCCAACACGACTGGCGATTTCTCTGTATGATAATCCACAATCTCGGTAAGCCACTATCCTTCCTCTGTCGAACTCGGATACTTGATCAAACGATGTTCGCTGTTGTCTACGAGGCATAACTGATCGTCTTGTGAAACAACCATAGGTAAACACACGTGCCGAACGTACACTCGTCGAAATCGCCAAGCCTTAAATTGCGCTATGAGGTGGCGCCACAGGCGCGCGTGATGTGCGTCTGCGCTGAAATTCTGATCAGTTGCATATCTCATCGCTGTGAACCCATGGTGTAAATTTCACTTGATTCGGATGCTTCCTTCAGGGTGTTGCATTTACGGTGGCCAGCAGTGTAGATGAAGATGGGAGATATGATACTGCGTGAAGAGTTTGACAGAGCACTGAAAGACCTAAGTCGAAACAAGGCCCTGGGAGTAGACAACATTCCATTAGAACTACTGACAGCCTTCGGAGAGCCGGTCCTGACAAAACTCTACCATCTGGTGAGCAAAGTGTATGAGACAGGCGAAATACCCTCAGACTTCAAGAAGAATATAATAATTCCAATCCCAAAGAAAGCAGGTGTTGACAGATGTGAAAATTACCGAACTATCAGTTTAATAAGACACGGCTGCAAAATACTAACGCGAATTCTTTACAAACGAATGGAAAAACTGGTAGAAGCCGACCTCGGGAAAGATCAGTTTGGATTCCGTAGAAATATCGGAACACGTGAGGCAATACTGACCCTACGACTTGTCTTAGAAGCTAGATTAAGGAAAGGCAAACCTATGTTTCTAGCATTTGTAGACATAGAGAAAGCTTTTGACAATGTTGACTGGAATACTCTCTTTCAAACTCTAAAGGTGGCAGGGGTAAAATACAGGAGCGAAAGGCTATTTACAATTTGTACAGAAACCAGATGGCAGTTATAAGAGTCGAGGGGCATGAAAGGGAAGCAGTGGTTGGGAAGGGATTAAGACAGGGTTGTAGCCTCTCCCCGATGTTGTTCAATCTGTATATTGAGAAAGCAGTGAAGGAAACAAAAGAAAAATTCGGAGTAGATATTAAAATCCATGGAGAAGAAATAAAAACTTTGAGGTTCGCCGATGACATTGTAATTCTGTCAGAGACAGCAAAGGACTTGGAAGAGCAGTTGAACGGAATGGACAGAGTAGATCACATAACTAATGAGGAGGTACTGAATAGAATTGGAGAGAAGAGAAATTTGTGGCACAACTTGGCTAGAAGAAGGGATCGGTTGGTAGAGCATATTCTGAGGCATCAAGGTATCACCAATTTGGTATTGGAGGGCAGCGTGGAGGGTAAAAATCGTAGAGGGGGACCAAGAGATGAATACACCAAACAGATTCAGAAGGATGTAGGTTGCAGTAGATACTGGGAGATGAAGAAGCTTGCACAGGATAGAGTAGCATGGAGAGCTGCGTCAAACCAGTCTCTGGACTGAAGACCACAACAAAAACAACAACAACAGGAAAACAATCAATCTGATAAGCGCCACTTTAAATAACACAGTGTCAAAGGTCCAGTTCAGAGGCGATCTGTCAGAACCATTTGAAATCTGTACAGCAGTGAGACAAGGTGACCTGCTCTCTCCATTGCTTTGCAACTGTGTCCTGGAAAAGATAGTCAGAGAGTGGAAAACAACCGTACCGCCAGATAATCGGATTCAACTTGGACACAAAAGAAATGGCCTCAGTGGAAAATGTTTGGCTTTTGCTGATGATCAGGAACTCATTGCAAATAATAATGACGAAGCTAAGGTTCAAGTGTCCAGCCTACAATCAACTGCTGCTAAGACTGGCCTAAAAATAGCATTTAATAAAACGGAATTCATCACAAACATCAAACACGCTCCTCCTCATATTGAAATACAACAAGAGAAAATCAAGCAGTAGAAGAAATTTAAATATCTTGGAGAAATAATTACACCTGACGGTTCAGAAAATGCAGCTGTAGAAAGCAGGTGTTCTAAACTAGAAGGTGCTTTTCATCTGTGCAAAGACTTATACAAAAGCAAAAGCCTGTCTTTAAATCTAAAACTTTGTCATTATAACACCGTAACCAGACCATCAGTTTTGTATGTATCAGAATATTTAAACATGACGAAGAAAGGACCACTACGAAAACTTGAAATAAAAGACCGGAAAATTTTTGGCCCTATCAAAGAAAACGGAGAATTTCGCCGAAGACACAACTGTGAATTATACGAACATACAGAAGACATTGTTAACAGCATGAGGAAGCGGGGAATGATGCTTTTTGGTCATCTGGAAAGAAAGAACGCGCAAAGACTTACTCATCGCATAGATTCCACAATTTCAAAAACAAAATCGCGTTCAAAATGAGCAAGCTATGTTAAAAAGGATTTGCAGGAAGCTGAAATTTCATTTGAGGACATTCAGGATCGAGAAGTTTTCAGAGAAAAAGTCAAAATTTCTAAAAACCTTATTTCGCTTACTACGCCAGTTCCACGTCCTGCCTGCAAATGGTTAAAACAGAGAAAAGAAGCACAGTCAGCCAAAATGAAAATCTACTGGCAAAATAGGAAAACACAATCAGGGAAGAGATAAAAATCTTCGTGGTCCATAGCAGGCCGAAACGATAGAAAAAACACGTCGCATTTCCAACACGTATTTAAATAATGACAGCTACAGTTTTTGAAATGGTTGATACCTAGTGATGTTTTTCAAACAGTTAGCAGCTAGTCTTAATGCTGCATACTGAAATGGCCGTTAGCTCCATGCAGCAAAAGTTTTGGGGGCGTGGCTGCTACGGTAGAGTTATTAAACTACCGTCGCCTACCGTAGAATAAAATACGTAATCGCAGACTACGGTACTTTTCCTAGTAGTTTTGGTCAGTTAAGATAGTATCCGCCTTCCCTACATGCTGGATGTGTTGCATACGTATTGGGCGTTACCTTATAACACAATCGCTTTCTTTAGGGATGCACTCAGTGTCTTATTACATTCCAGTAAAAACCGGAAGCGGTGTACTTTGTAGAAACTAACTGATGATACATAAAGGACCCAGTAACCTACGCAACATTCTTCTTCTGCATACTTATCCTCCTGTATGTTACTTGAACAACCAGCATTTATAGCAAAACTGAAACTGCCAATGTTTAATTCAGGTTCTATTCGAAAATTGTTGATTTTTAACGTGAAACAGGGGATGCTGTAGTAAAAATAAAGAAGACAATATAATTTACCACACAGCACTAGAAAACGCAAATTCCTCAAGAAAAAGGTAAAGTAGAAAAGAATCGCAAAACAAAAATACATCAAACATCGCTTCAATACTTGGTCGAACTGATATAAAACATGTTTCTATTACTCATAAACAACCTCCTCATTTATCAGTAATAACAGAGAACTCTTGCCTTTGATCATGATGAAGAAAGTTGAGTGCAACATAACAACAATAATTATGTACATGTGTTTATGTTTGTGCTCGTAAACTGTACTTGTATAAAAAGTAATTGCTTTAGTTACATAAAAGCGCAGAAGCTATGCGAGCAACAGATCTTGTGTGCTTCAAATAAACCACAAAAGAACAAAGAGGAATTGTCGGCTCCCATTTTCTGTCTTACACATTCATAGCTCTGTTCTTTACCTCCACATGATTTTACGTTTCGCTGGTTAAAACGAAAGGGAATCAACAGACTTGCTGAGACCTCGCTGTCGAATCCCTGTCTCTATAAACTTCCATTATGCTTCAATGTGTCATTAATCGACGAATAATATTAATGTTACGATAGTGCTGAAGACAGTTTTTTGTTTCTGGCGAGAGTAGTTCTAACCCGTTACTGGGAAGGCAGTTCTAATCCGTTATAGGACAGACATATCTGTAAATTAATGCGCTACAGAAGTCGCACCACCTAGCGACAGTTTTACGAATGATTACAAAGAGTAAGCAAGCGAAACATGTCCCGTACCTTTCGTTAGGCATTTGCGGCAAAAAGTGTGTTATTAGCAAGTTTCTTTTTGTGTGTTTTATTTTCTTGTGAATAATTGTAGCATACCGCGCGTCTGAAAACAGCTCAATATGGATTAACTGTGCAGATCACCATAGTTAAGCGATGTCGGGCTGGGCTACAACTTGGATGGGTGACCATCCGGTCTGCCGAGCGCTATTGCCAAGCGGGGTGCACTCAGCGCTTGTGAGGCAAACTGAGGAGCTACTTCACTGAGAAGGTGCTTACTGTTGGGCCTTCATGGCCTGTTCGGGAGGAGTGCAGTTTATTAGGCACTAATTTGGAACATGAGCTTAAAATGGAAGAGTATGAACAAAGTGCCCCGAAACTCAACCTAAACATCAATCAAGAACGAAAACAGTGCAAATCCTGGCAAGGACCTATATGTAATTTCAACGGAGCAATGAGCTATAGGATCGACGTCACATTTTGTGACTCTTCAGCGCAACTAAACGTACTAAAAATAACGCCTGTTGGAAAGATTTTTAATATAGTGCATGCTTAAACTGATCTCGGAATCTCTGTCTGACCATGATGTAATCTAACTGAAATCTTCCCGTGTCTCACGCCCTTTTCCAAGCATACCTCCTCCTCTTGTGATTCCTGAACAGACTACTCGCTGTCAGTAGCGAAATTGATTACAGAACTCAAATTAGTCTTTCTCCCCTCACATTAGTAGGACCCAGCCCATATTCTCCCGTAACCCTTTCTTCTACTCCTTCCCCTACAACAGCATTCAAATCCCCATGACTATTGAATTTTCATTTACCGTTACGTACTGCATTACCCGTGCAATATCCTCATATATTTTCTCTATCTTTTCATCTTCAGCTTGTGACTTCGGCATGTATACTTAAACTATCGTTATCGATGTTGGTTTGCTGTCAGTTCTGGCAAGAACAACCCTGTCACTCAACTGTTCCCAGTAACTCACTCTCTGCCCCACCTTCATATTTATAACGAATCCTACTTCCGTTATACCATTTTGTGCTGCTGTTGACATTACCCTTTACTCATCTGACCATAAATCCTTGTTTTCTTTTCATTTCACTTCACTGACCCCCACTACATGCAGAATGAACATTTGCATTTGCATTTTTAGATTTTCTAGCTTCCCTACCACGTTCAAGCTTCTGACATTCCACGCCCTGACTCGTAGAACGTTATCTTTTCGCTTATTATTCAATCTTTTTCTCATGGTAACCTCACTCTTGGCAGTCCCCTCCCGGAGATCCGAATGAGGGACTATTCTGGAATCTTTCGCCAAAGAAGAGATCATCATGACACTTTTTCAATTACAGGTCACATGTCCTGTGGATATACATTATGTGCCATTACTGCAGTCGTTCCCATTGGCTTCTGTATTCTCATGCCGTTGAGCATTGTTGATCTTCTGCCTTTAAGGGCAGATCCCCATCTCAGGACAAGAGAGAGCCCTAAACCTCTGTCCGCTCCTCCGCCCTCTTAGGTAAGGGCCTTTGGCAGAATGAGTGTGACTTCTTAGGTTGGTAGTCATCGGCCGCCAAAATTTACACGTTGGTGGCGTTCGAAACCAGGACCGAGGACGTTTTGATGACTAAACAAAGATGCTACCCCGAGACCACGAGTGCAACTTAGACGACAGTGTAGTAATGATGAAGAGTAGGCTGGACAGGCAGTACAGTTGACGAGCAATGGACATCTCTAAAACGGGCAATCACAAGAGTTGGAAAGAAAAATATAGGTACAAAGAGGTAACTGGGAAATAACTATGGGTAACAGTAGAAATACTTCAGTTGATCGACGAAAAAAGGAAGTACAAAAATGTTCATGGAAAGGCACTGAGGAATGAAATAAATGAGAAGTGCAAGTAAGCTAAGACGAAACTGCTGCATGAAAAATGTGAAGAAAGCGAAAAAGAAATGACTGTCGGAAGTACTGACTCAGCATAGAGGAGAGTCAAAACAACTTTCGGTGAAATTAAAAGCAAGGGTAGTCTTGTCTGATGACGTGACAGAAGAAAAAACAGGAGTCGATTTAGCACAGGGGATCTAGTATCAGAAAAGAGCGCTCTAAAATGCGTATCTTAAGAGCTAGTAGCACTTGTTCAATAAAGGAAATGTGTTTCACAGTAGCGAAAGTGAACAACTGCTCATACCCTCTCAGGTATGCATTCTAGAGCCCATGTTTACTAATCATTTTTTGCTTGCTACTGTCTCTGAAAGTTGGCTAACCTACAGTCTTTGCAACAACAGTACCAGTACATAAGTTCCACTGTCAGAGGTATCAGAAAGGTTTTCACTTACAGCTTTCGACGCGTACGTTTCAGTTATATGGACCCTCACCTCTAACTGATGCATATATCCTTCATCATCCTAGAAAGTCTGTAACATCTTCACGTAATCATCCTGTCTACACCGCATTCACAGGCGCCGGCGACGGTAACTTTGGCGGTCTGTAGCGTCGTCGGATGACATTTCTGGATATGAGTTCCTATTCAGAATATTACGTAATCATTCTACAAGTCCTAGAAGTCTGTAACGGGAATTTCTGAACATCCTGTTTAAGCGAAACACTGTGGCAGTCGAGGCAGCCAGTGATTTCACCTCCTGGTTACGTGCCGGAGACAGCTATCTAAAAATCGAGTGTTTTGTTCGACATGCCGAGGCATGAAAACCAAGAACATTTTACTGAAGCAGTCCACCACGAAGGACTCCAAGGACAAATCCCCTGTTGTTAACAGTTTCCAAGGAAACTAATGAAAACACTAGGGAAGTCTACCATCAACTGCAATGCATTTTGCAGCTCTTGTGGACAGCTGCTGTGTTGCTGGTTTGAGCTCATTCGTACGATCCTTTGCTTGAACATACGCATGTAAAATACGAGAGAGACGTTCCATGTAGTAAAGAATATCCTGGCTGTTGTTTCTGTCGAAATGTCCATAATGGAAGCAGCATCACTCAATTGCCGTGAAGGCATATACACTCATGCTCATAAATTAAGGATAATGCTGATACATGGTGAAACAACGCTCTGGTGGGCGGTTTGCGAGTTTAAATTACCTCGGGCTATGACCATGCGACGCATCTGACCTGCGCTCGTCGCGCGGTGGCGCTGGCAGCAGTCCACATACGCAGAGGTGTGTTGGTGCATGTCAGAGTACGGTGCAGCGAGTAAATGTGCAGACGTTTTCAGACGTGCTAATGGTGACTGTGTGTTCAAAATGGCTCCAAGAACACATATTGATGACGTTATGTGGGGTAGAAGACTAGGGTGACTAGAGGCTGGTCAAACACAGCAGGTCATAGCACGGGCCCTCCTTGTGCCACAAAATGGGATCTCACGATTATGGCAACGATTCCAGCAGACAGGAAATGTGTCCAGGCGCTACAGTACGGGACGTCTACAGCGTACAACACCACAAGAAGACCGATATCTCACCATCAGTGCCCGCATACGGCCAGGGAGTACTGCAGGTTGTCTGGCTCAGGACCTTACCGCAGCCATTGCAACAGTTGTCTCCAGACACACAGTCTACAGACGACTGAGTAGACATGGTTCATTCGCCCGGAGACCTGCAAGGTGCATTCCACTGACCCCTGGTCACAGGAGAGCTCGTAAAGCCTGGTATCAAGAACTCAGTACATGGGCATTGGAACAGTGATCCCAGGTTATGTTCAAGGACGAGTCCAGGTACAGTCTGAACAGTGATTCTCGCCGGGTTTTCATCTGGCGTGAACCAGGAACCATATACCAACCCCTTAATGTCCTTGAAAGTTGCCTTTAAGGAGGTCGTGGTTTGATGGTATGGGGTGGTATTATGATTGGTGCACGTACACCCCTACATGTCTTTGACCGAGGAATTGCAACATGTCAGGTGTATCGTGATGTCATTTTGCACCACTATGTCCGCCTTTTCAGGGGTGCAGTGGGTCACACCTTCCTCCTGATAGATGATAACGCACGGCCCCACCGAGCTGCCATGGAGAAGTACCTTGAAACAGAAGATGTCAGGCGAATGGCGTGGCCTGCCTGTTCTCCAGACGTAAACCCCATCGAGCACGTCTAGGATGCTCTTGGTCGACGTATCGCTGCACGTCTTCAAACCCCTGCGACACTTCAGGAACTCCGACAGGCACTGGTGCAAGAATGGGAGGCTATACCCCAGCAGCTGCTTGACCATCTGATCCAGAGTATGCCCACCCGTTGCGCGGCCTTTGTACGTGTGCCTGGTGATCATATCCCATATTGGTGTCGGGGTACATGCGCAGGAAACAGTGGCGTTTTGTAGGTCATGAGTTTCGGGAAGGTTTTCTCAAGTTATCACCAATACCGTGGACTTACAGATCTGTGTCATGCGTGTTCCCCACGTGCCTATGCTATTAGCGCCAGTTTTGTGTAGTGCCACGTTGTGTGGCACCACATTCTGCAATTATCCTTAATTTATGAGCATGAGTGTAGGAACCCTAAGGCTGAAAGCTGCGGGTCCGCTAAGTCAACGTGTATGAGGGAAAAAATGAGTTGTTTCAGAAAAACGAGTTATGGTCATTAAAGACAACACTACGTGGCCTAATGTTGCTTTGGTTGTATTTGCATTTAAGTGCTGGTGAGGGAGGACATATGGCAGACGCCCCTGATTTTCAAACAGCTGGCTGTCGGAAAAAGGCATATATTCATTTGAAGTTTTTTGTTCAGAATCACAATTACTACCATCCCTTAAAGCTTGTAACTTTCCTCCTGACTCACCCTGTTTAAGGGTCTATCAAAGAGTTTCCGTTTGAAGGCCGTAGAGTGCAGAATCGGTATACCAATCAGGCAAAATCGCAGTGAGCATTGAGACAATCATCCAACCGAGGCGCCGTGTTGAAGATACCCATTTAATAAAACACCGTGCACTGTTGCATGAAAAAGTCCCTAACCGCCTGCTGCACATCCTAGGCCGACAGGAATCGTCGACCCTTCAAGACCCTTTTTAAGGAACCGTAGGCGTGATAATTGTATAATCGCATGGGAAGAGATCAAGTCTATGTGGCGTGTGCTGTAGTGTCTCCCACTTGACTTGGCGTAACTTCTGGGAGGTGCATTCAAGTTCTAAGGCCTCCGATTTTTTTTCTCCGGACTGGAAAGAGATAGAAACATGCGCATTGTTTTAAAATGAGGCCGCATTCATTGTCAATACGGCCCAGAGATGGCAGCACCGTACGGCAGATGGAATTTTACCGCTAGCGGCGAGAATGAGAACTGTTTTAAATACTTAAAATGGCGACGTTTTCCTTACTTGAACAGCGTGCAATCATTCGTTTTCTGAATTGGCGTGGTGTGAAACCAATTGAAATTCATTGATGTTGAAGGAGACATGTGGTGATGGAGTTATGGATGTGTCGAAAGTGCATTCATGAGTGCGACAGTTTAATGAAGGCAGAACATCATGTGACAACAAACCGAAACAACCTCGGGTTCGCACAAGCCGTTCTGACGACATGATCGAGAAAGTGGAGAGAATTGTTTTGGGGGATCGCCAAATGACTGTTGAACAGATCACCTCCAGAGTTGGCATATCTGTGGGTTCTGTGCACACAATCCTGCACGACGATCTGAAAATGCAAAAAGTGTCATCCAGGTGGGTGCCACGAATGCTGACGGACGACCACACGGCTGCCCGTGTGGCATCTTGCCAAGCAATGTTGACGCGCAACGACAGCATGAATGGGACTTTCTTTTCATCGGTTGTGACAATGGATGAGACGTGGATGCCATTTTTCAATCCAGAAACAAAGCGCCAGTCAGCTCATTGGAAGCACACAGATTCACCGCCACCCAAAAATTTTGGGTAACCGCCAGTGCTGAAAAAATGATGGTGTCCATGTTCTGGCACAGCGAGGGCGTAATCCTTACCCATTGCGTTCCAAAGGGCACTACGGTAACAGGTGCATCCTACGAAAATGTTTTGAAGAACAAATTCCTTCCTGCACTGCAACAAAAACCTCCGGGAAGGGCTGCGCGTGTGCTGTTTCACCAAGACAACACACCCGCACATCGAGCTAACGTTACGCAACAGTTTCTTCGTGATAACAACTTTGAAATGATTCCGCATGCTCCCTACTCACCTGACCTGGCTCCTAGTGACTTTTGGTTTCTTCCAACAATGAAAGACACTCTCCGTGGCCGCACATTCACCAGCCGTGCTGCTATTGCCTCAGCGATTTTCCAGTGGTCAAAACAGACTTCTAAAGAAGCCTTCGCCGCTGCCATGGAATCATGGCGTCAGCGTTGTGAAAAATGTGTACGTCTGCAGGATGATTACGTCGAGAAGTAACGCCAGTTTCATCGATTTCGGGTGAGTAGTTAACTAGAAAAAAAATCGGAGGCCTTAGAACTTGAATGCACCTCGTACATTACGACATTTGCGATATGGGGATGTGCAGCAAGCCTTGTCGCACATTCCACAGCGATTGTATCCGACAGGCATGCTGCCCCATACACATTCTTCATTCTCCAATGGATGTTTACCGCCGTTTCTCCTTCGGCATCAAAGAGAAGAATAACAGCATGTTGTTCCTGTTTGGATGAATCTGGTAATAACGTCGTCATAGTATACGTTTCCGAAATTACGGCACGCGCGTCGGAAAGACATGAATGTCACACTAATCCCTTTCCCAAAATGGCGGTGATTAGATACCCCATACGGAGTCGCGCTACGTTGTATATACGTTGCAGCAACGCCCTCACACGGGGATGATTTGATCGCCCCTTATACTCGTATTAAGACAGAAGTATTCATAATATTTTTGATCATTTATCAGTAATGTTAGTTTGACCCAGAAGATTAAAAGGCATGTAAACAAAAAATTTCTGAGATCAGCAGAAAATCCTGTTGGTTATTAACAGAAACATTTAGCAGAAATGTCACCGAATAATGCTCTTCAATGTGGCTTTACAGGACATAAACTTTAAAAACAGTTGTTCAATTTTTAACTGTGGTGTCACTGCCAGACACCACACTTGCTAGGTGGTAGCCTTTAAATCGGCCGCGGTCCGTTAGTATACGTCGGACCCGCGTGTCGCCTCTATCAGTGATTGCAGACCGAGCGCCACCACACGGCAGGTCTAATCTAGAGAGATTCCCTAGCACTCGCTCCAGTTGTACAGCCGACTTTGCTAGCGATGGTTCACTGTCTACATACGCTTTCATTTGCAGAGACGACAGTTTAGCATAGCCTTCAGCTACGTCATTTGCTACGACCTAGCAAGGTGCCAATTTCAGTTACTATACTTAACTTCAAGAATGTATTCTGAACAGATAATATTGTGAATCATGTACCGTCAAGAGCGACGTTCATCATTGATGGATTAAAGTATCAAACTAATTACGTCCGCTTTCTGAATTCTCATTCCTTGTCATGTTCCAGACCTCACGTCAGTATAGTTCTTCCCTCCTCCCTCCTCACGCCAGCCTGCGTGAGCTAAAACGCGTGCATTTCGGCCTCCACTCGTAACACGGTGTTGGCTCTTCTGCTAACACAAAATTAACACTTATTTTGGTTACAAAACGTCTGATCACATTATGTTAATGTATTTTATGAGTTATTTTCATGCTTGCTATTGTTTTCGGTGTTCGATGGCGTATTTAAACTTCAACAAAGATGTTTATTAAAATTAGGTATTTTTCTTGTTTGGGTGAGACCCAGCTCGCGCCAGACAACCTCTTAAAACAACCTTCCATAACAACTTCCCAAAGCTAGCTCAAACTGCCTGCTGCAACCGCTTCTCGAGAGTGTACAGTTGAATTCAAATTCTCTACGTCTTTCCAGTGTGACACTCCATTGTACAGCAATGGAAGCTGGATTGCTGTATTCGTAATTCTACGACTATGACTGCAGCTATTTTTGTCACCATGAGTTTCGAAAAGGTCCCGGTTCCTGGAGTGGAGAACTTTTGTGTCTTGAGATTTCTCAGTTATTTCGTCTCTTCTATCGCAGAGAATGTTCTCTTCTGTTTCTTACACCTCTTGCGCCGCCTCCCCCGTCCCTCCAACACACACACACACACACGCACACACACACACACACACACACACGCACACACACACACGCGGTCGGTCGCCTATGCCTGCTGACAGAACTTTCCGACTTTCAAGGACCAGGTGTCGTGACCATCTGTCAGTTGTGGGGTAAGAAACCTGTCAGTATACCAGCTCACACAGCAGCGAACACAGTTATTCTGAATGTAAACGGGACAGTCAAATGGAAACCTGTCTGTATACCAACTTGCACATCTACAGCAGCGAATGCAGTTATTGTGAATGTATACAGGACAATCAATTGAAAACCGAACATCCGCCACAACGAAACCATAGAATGGTCCACTTCAAATGTAATCGCCACACGCGTTAAGACATTTATCCCTCTGGGAGACGAAACGATCAATTCCTGTTTCTAGAACGCGGTCGGCCGTTAACGGGCCCACAATCGCACACACTCTTGCGCCTCCTCGTCCGACTAAAGCCGACGTCAACGGTGAAAGATCTGGGCTGTACGGAGGACGTTACACCGTTTCTCAGCAAAATTGCTGAAATATAGCCTTCGTCCGATAGGAAGTGTGTGTGCACACGTTATCGTAGAACAGAACGATTCCGTCCGACAGTATTCCTGGACACTTTGACTTCATGGCACGCTGCAGTTTCTGCAAAGTGTCTTGGTGCCGCTGCGCACTGATTGTGGTACCACTCTCGAGGGACTCATCCAGAGGGGCCCTGCAGTCGAAGAAGAAGGTTATCATGAAATAGCGTGATGCCACAATTTCGATCCCAAGGAAGTGGTAAAGCCTACAGTGGAAACAGCCCACCTCTCCCCTGCGAAAGAAATCCAAAGCTGTTCACACACGTTCCGGTAAGGTCATGATGACCTCCTTCGACTGCAGGGGCTCTCCGCTCGTCGAGTTTTTCGAGAGTGGAACCAAAATCAATGTGCAGCGCTTTGAAGACACTTTGCAGATACTGCGACGCACCATAAAGTCAAAACGCCCAGGAAATGTTGTCTGACGGAATCATCCGATGATTATGCCCGCCTAGACACTGTCAGTCGGACGAGGCGATCTGGTTGAGAAACGCTGAAACATCCTCCGCACAGCTCAGATCCTTCACCGCGTGATCTTCACGTCTTTGGTGACCTGAAGAAGGACGTGCATGGACGTAGGTTTCAGTCGGGCGAGGTGGTGCGGTTGTGGATCCCTCACAGGTCGACCGCGTTTTTCGAAACAGCAATTGATCGTCTCTCCTCCCAATGGGATAAATATCTTAATGCGTATCCTAAAGTAAAAAAATGTCGTGTGACGAGGGCCTCCCGTCGGGTAGACCGTTCGACTGGTGCAAGTCTTTCGATTTGACGCCACTTCGGCGACTGGCGCGTCGATGGGGATGTGAAATGATGATGATTAGGACAACACAACACCCAGTCCCTGAGCGGAGAAAATCTCCGACCCAGCCGGGAATCGAATCCGGGCCCTTAGGATTGACAGCGTCACGCTGATCACTTAGTTACTGGGGGTGGACAAATGCGTATTGTGATTACTTCTGAATGGAACACTTCCATGGTTCCGTTCTGGTGGGTGTTTGGTTTTCATTTGACTGCCCCTCATATAACCAAAATGGTTCAAACGGCTCTGCGCACTATGGGACTTAACATCTGTGGTCATCAGTCCCCTAGAACTTAGAACTACTTAAACCTAACTAACCTAAGGACACCACACACATCCATGCCCGAGGCAGGATTCGAACCTGCGACCGTAGCGGTCACGCGGTTCCAGACTGAAGCGCCTAGAACCGCACGGCCACACCGGCCGGCTTTATGTAACCGATCAGGACTCGCAATGTGGTATATACGCCACAGTGGTTCCATTCTCGTAGTGTCGGAAATGTTCACTGTCTTTATTAGAGGTATTCAAATTGGCTCCTTACTGAGAAGTGCCTTTCGTGCATGGTGTTCAACGGGTAAGAGCGACTTACCCGGTAGGGCCGGTGGGAAGGCGAGCAGCGGCACGGCGAGGGCGAGGCAGACGAAGGCGGCGAGCACGAAGCCGATCCACCAGGCGCCCACCCACACATTGCTGTCCTGCGTCAGGCCCATCCTGCAACAACAGCCACACGGCAACCATGTCAGTAGCGCTCCAGTTAACTCCTGCTGCTCCGCCAACGTGCCAGTAGACTGAGGTGTGATACAAAATGACACAGTAACAATACACACAACACGACAAAGAAAAAGTTGGTGGCAATTGAATAGTCTCGAGCTTGTGCCAGTGGAAGTCACAATAATGAAAGTTGTTTAAGTATACAAAGGCAATCCCAGAATAAGTTCTGCTATTTTTTAGGGACGTAGAGAAACTGTTAAGGCAGGCTCTCAATCAAAACGGTTGAAAATTCGATTTTTTAATTCCATTTCTGAAGAGTATATGTTTCTAGAATGTTGGGATAAAAAGGCATTTTTAATCCGTGCAATACAAAAGTTTCTACACAGCCCATTGTTCGAAGCAGTGTCACAGCCGCTGTGGCACACTCTCAGCCGGAAACGCCCATCTCAGAAAACTTGTTGTGCCTTGACGTACGTTCACAAAATGGTTTATAATCCAGTATTCATGCAAACATATTCGTCGTAAAAGATGACGAACAACATGTGCAACTGCCTAACACAGCGTGTTCAGCTCAGCCAGGTCGGCTTTTCTCTCCCAGAAGAATGAGAGAATTGCTCTCCAGGTACAATTCTCGAGTTATAGGAAGGGTTGATATACGGTCCTGCAGTTGCAGCCTAAACGTAAGTAAAAGTATTTTTTTTTTGTCAAATTTTGGTCGAAACTGATCAAAAACTAATTTTTGGTCCAGCAAAATGGATTGACCATTTTGGACTTCGGATTTTGCAAATCTAACTTCAGATTTGTGTTCAGCGACGTCAAAAATATCTAATAACATGTAGTTTTTATGCAAATTGAACTAACAATAAATATAAAAAGTTTTTCCTAGACTTTAAACAGGTGTTTCTCGAGAAACGATTTTTCAAAACTGTGTGCAACATAAAATAAAAAATGTTCAAGCTATTAACTTCTAATTTTGACTGCCCTCAAGTAAACACTTTTCTTGGGAGCCTATACCTGTAACATATGAAATTTGTTGTTAATAACTGTTTTTTGTAAAGCCATAAAGAGTGAAACAGACTCCCAAAAGTCGAACTCAAAGTTGGAGTTAGCACCATAACGTTAAATTTAAGGTTATTTCATTGTGGTTAGGTATAAGCTCCCATAAATTTAATGTAGTATCGACTGATGTTATCCATATTTTATTCCAGATAACTCCTGAGGGGATACACTGCACGCAATCTGCGTACTTCCAACTCGCAGGCCCTTGATCAAACCATAATTACGGCCGCCATTTTGTTTTTTGTATTGAGAATCTAAAATAAAGTTCAAAATATGCTCTAGCATAATCCCCAAACAGATCCTTTGTATGTCTTTAAACTGTCTCAAAAAATATTTCTGAATTTTGCCTATATTTTGCTCATTTGAATCAGAACTTGGCCTTAATACGGTAGTGTGATTATAGGTTTCCCCGACCACAAAAGTCTCGGGTATTCATCAGGGTGTCATTGTCCAAAAGTTACGGTGTTTCGGCAAGCCGATTTCTTGCCATCTTGATGCTTTGTGATATCTGCTAGATGCCGCCTTTATATCCTCTCCCTCACTTCCGCCGTGTCCAGTCAGCCGCGGACCTGATGCGGCGGTGGGGAAAGACGTCGGGCGTCGATCCAGGGTCCTCGGTAGCGCAGTGGCCGGCGCCGGATGCTGATTTCTGCTGGCTTGGCGACAGTACTCCTCTGTCCAATCCCAGAAGGTCTTGGATTGTTGCGACAACTTGGTATCGTCATAATTCATGGGATGTCTGTCAGATATGCAGCGCTCTACTACGGTGGGCTTTGTCAGCTTAACCTTGTCAGTGTGGCGTTTACGCTCAGTGCAATTCTCCTGGATCGTCCGAATAGTCTGGCCTACATAATCTTCTCACACTCACTGGTGGACGGAACACGCAGTTGACGTTATGTTTCCGGAGTATTCTTCCGATTTTTGCTGAAATGTTCCCATTATATGGAATAATCGCCGTCGCAGCCGCTTTATCCTCGTCTTCTCTCTTTTATTCTCAAAGAAGCTGTAGAGGTCCGACTGGATAACAGACTAATAAATAAGGACAGCGGTTTTCAATTAAGCAAGACCGGCACCCGGCCTTGAGCGTTACCAGAACACAATGGCATTCTACGTGGAGGCCCGCTCCCGTCATGACAACTGAAGAAGCAATGTCACCACGCCAGCAGCAGTCAGCGCCCGCACTGGTTACGACGCTACTGAAGACCGTGGATCGTCTCTCGAAGTTGCACTTCCCCCACCACCGCACCAGTTCCGCGCCCAGCGGGGCGGGGGAGGGGAGAGGGGAAGGCTGGAGACGGCGGGAGGTGTGGGATTGGGGGAAGGCGGCAAAGATCCAATATTACTCACTTATCAGTCATTAGGAACAGCTGAAGAAGGCAAGAAGTCGATGTGACGAAATACCCGCCTTTTGGACGACGCCACCCGGCTGATCACCCGAGAACATTTCAATGTTAATATGGTTGTCGGCCCCACTTTTGTGAGAGGCGCTTCCTCCAGTCCCTAATTAGCACGCACAAGCTCCGCTCGGATTCTGAGTCTAGCCTTGGTAGCCAATCAAAATGGAGCTCCGTTGAAAACTACTGCCAAGCGCGAAGTTCTCCCAGTTATTCGATTTTTTAACGCAAAAAAACGTTAAACGGACTGAAATTCATCGCCAGTTCAGGAAGTGTATGGTCGGTGGTGCCTGGATGTCACAAACGTTCGCGAGTAGTGTGGAGAGCTTACAGCCGGTCGTACCGAAATTCACCACGAAGAAAGGAGCCAGACAGCCAATTTCCGATGGCACAGCTGCGAAAGTTGAGAAAATCACGCGTATAAGATCGGAGGAGCACTCTGGATGCTCTCTGCATTTTGGCTCCTGAGCTTACACAAAACACTATCCACAGGATTTTGACGGAAAAGTTGGAATATCGGGAGGCGTGTGCAAGATGGGTACCGCGTATGCTGACCACAAACGGCAATGACTTGATTCTACCTCGAATCTCTTTGCCGCTATGCGGACGAAGAGGACAACTTCTTGGACTCGATTGTCATGGGTGACGAAACCTGGACATGCCGCTCTACACCTGAGACAAAACAACAGTCATCCGACTAGCGGCGCCCAAACCGCGAAAGTCATGTTAAAGCCAAGGCAACTGTGTTTTGGGACTGCAAGGGGGTACTGTACGTCTACTTTTTACCTGCTGGGACAACATCAAACGCTGACGGGTAATGTGGAACACGGCTATGAAGCATGTAAGGAATGTTAAATGAATGAATTGTTTTAGAGCTTCCACAGAATATGGCATCCCATACAGAACACTGAAATCCCGTCTGGTGAAGAACGATGAAAACATGCATGCAATGGGCTCACAAAGTAAGCAGTATTATATTGATTATAATGTTATCCTCAATTAAGGACCAAAATAAGTATAGTTTTAGCCGTAAAAGTGTACTGAATTAAAAGTTAAAGATTCAAAGGCAAATATTTGAAAAAAATTAAAGCAGTCTAGATCGCGAGCACATTTGTTCAAAGGTGACCAATTCGATTATTACACGACCATTCTCAGACTTAGCTGTAATATAATACAGGATATGAATTAGGGGAATACACTAAAAGATCTTAAAATTGGCTATAGAATTACAAAACGTAGATGTATCCATTTTGAAGAACAATGGCTATGAATAGAGCAGGAGCCGCTGAATGACAGTAATCAACTGCTGGAGACAACAGTACAGCTATTTCTAAAATAGTGGAGGCTTCTATTTTCGAAATGGAATGTCTTGTTTGTCTAGCCCCAATTATCATCCCTCGTTCAGTCTACGCGATACTACTGCTGTCTGTATATGTGCCTATCGCTATCCCACAGCTTTCGTCCCCTCAGTGTATACTGTCCTCTGTTTACGTAGTATGTGATACACAGACAGGAGCAAGACGAAAAAATGTGTGTGAAATCTTATGGGACTTAACTGCTAAGGTCATCAGTCCCTAAGCTTAGACACTACTTAACCTAAATCATCCTAAGGACAAACACACACACCCATGCCCGAGGGAGGACTCGAACCTCCGCCCGGATCAGCCGCACAGTCCATGACTGCAGCGCCCAAGACCGCTCGGCCAATCCCGCGCGGCGAACAAGACAATTCAGAGAAGATTCCAGTGGACGGAGTGTCTCAGAGTAGCCTTCGGTTCACTTTGTTACAGCTTTCAGTAGTTATGTAAGTTACTTTAGGCAAACGAAACAGGGATAACTGAGACATAATTCGGCTGGTGTTACGACGGAAGAAGGATGTACTTGTAATTCATCGAAACATCAGGAAGACCACCATGTCGTTATCTTTAGATCTGCAGATGACAACACATTTACCGTCTCCAGGACATTGCGCATTCAAGCCAACATACAACTTTTTTATGCCTATTTGGTAATAGTAATGAATTAAATACGAGGTCTGTTCAAAAAATTCCGGAACATTCGTAATTTCGCACCAACTGGAGCGAAATGCGGTTTGCATCCCTGCACACGCCTGTGTTTAATGTATAACTGCCAGAACTTTTATTGTTGTGCGTCTGTTAGTTATTGTTGAGTGCTGTATTGAATAGAACGTTGTGTCGCACAGTTTGCGAATTTCGAGAAGGCACAGTTTGAGGAGCAACGCATCTACACTAAATTTTGCGTGAAACTCAAAGAAACCTCTACAGGAACACATCAAATAGTGTAGGAAGCCTACGGTGATGAGTGCTTCAGCCGTACTCGCGAATGGTTCGCATGGTTTAAAAATGGCCAAATGGAAGTTAAAGACCATCCTCGTTCAGGACGCCCTTCGATGTCTACCGACGACGATCATGTCAGGAACGTCGACGAAACTGTGCGTCCAAATCTAAGACTGACCGTGCGAGAGATTACAGAAGATCAAAACACTTCAGTTGGATCATTTCACGAAATCCTGACAAATCATCTTAGAATGCATCGTGTTGCCGCCAAGTTCGTCCCACGGCTCATGAGTCAAAACCAGAAAGACATCCGCCTTTCAATCTGTGAAAAGGTTTTGGATCGCGCAAATGATAACGAGATGTTCCTTAACGAGAATCATAACTGGTAATGAGACGTCGGTTTACGGTTATGATGTTGAGACCAAGGTTCAATCATGAGGTAAGTTTCTCCAAGACCAAAATAAGCTCGTCAGGTCAGGTCAAATGTCAAAGCCGTGCTAATACTTTTTTTTTTTTTTTTTTACTCTGAAAGATTAGTTCATCATGAACTCGTGCCACAGCGACAAATCGATGGTACGCCTGCGAGAAAATGTGAGAAGGAAACGGCATGAAATGTGGCGAGACAATTCGTGGCTCTTGCATCACGATAACGCACCCACATATTCATCGCTGTTGGTGAGTGACTACTGCACAAAAAACTAAATCACTGTGCTGCTTCATCCTCCATACTCTCCAGACCTGGCCCCAGCGGACACTTTTTTTAATTTCCAAAGTTTAAAACCCCACTGAAAGAAAGATTTGCAACAATGGACGAGATAAAGAAAATTCGCAGACGGCGCTTCGCGCGATCCTACAAGAGGCGTACCAAGACTTTCCGGAAGTGGAAACGGTGTTGGGAGCGGTGTATCAATTGTGGGGGAGAGTATTTTGAAGGAGACCATGCGCAATAAGGAAAAGATAAGAGTAGAACAATTTTGTGGACAAAGTTCCGGAAATTTCTGAACAGACGTCGTTATACTGGTGTGCAAAACGTAAGGACGAAAGTAAATTTCGCACGATGTGTAACTGCCAAGTAACATAGCTCAATGAAGCTTGTACCATATAATGAACAACTGACACAGAAGAGTACAGAAAGCTACTGAAAAAAATATGCAGCGAGACGAAAGTCTTCCCATCTCTCGTCATATGATGGTACATAATGCACCATCGTTTTGTTGGTCCAGGTGTTACGGTGTGGGGAGGTATATTCTTGCATGGGCGTACTTACCTCCAAATCTTTCAGTTCGTTACAGGTGCTCCAGCTGCACTGTTTGATGCCATCATTTACTGTCATCCATAAACACACATTCAGGGCCGAATGAACTCATGGAGAGACGCATATGGGGAAGGAGTACCGTGTTACAATAATGTTGACCCGTGATTGTACCGCATTAAAAGATTTGGAAGTAAGTACCCTCAGGCAATATTATACTTCCCCGCACCATAACACCTGGACCAACAAAACAATCATATTCGACAATACTTGTGGGTGCATTACGCACTCTCATATGGCGAGTGCTGGGAAGACTTTCGTCTCACTGCGTAAATCTTTCAGTCACTACTAGACTGTGTCAGTTCTTTCTATGTATGATCAATCTTTCATCAAACTATGTTACTTGACAGTTACAAACCATGCGAAAATTACTTTCGTCCGTAAATTTTGCAGTCCCGTGTAATTGTTGCTTTCTGTGAATCAGAGTATTCAAAATAAATGCCCTTGACTATTTTATCCTTATTTCAAAATTTTTTTGTATCACGTACCGTTTCTTCTTAATGGAATAAGGTTTATTTTACTTTTAGTTATAGCAATTTTATAGGATAGCGAGCTGGGTACACGAAAATGTGCCGCTTTTTGAGTGAGCAGGTTAGCTGGTCAAAGGAAAAGCATTAGAATTTAAAGGTTACGCCAAATCGGATACTTCGAACTAAATGGTCCAAATGGCTCCGACCACTATGGGACTTAACATCTGAGGTCATCCGTGCCCTAGAACTTAGAACTACTTAAACCTAACTAACCTAAGGACATCACACATATCCATACCCGAGGCAGGATTCGAACATTAGAATTTAAAGGTTAGGCCAAATCGGATACTTCGAACTAAATGGTCCAAATGGCTCCGACCACTATGGGACTTAACATCTGAGGTCATCCGTGCCCTAGAACTTAGAACTACTTAAACCTAACTAACCTAAGGACATCACACATATCCATGCCCGAGGCAGGATTTGAACCTGCGACTGTAGAGGTTGCACGGTTCCAGACTGAAGCGCCTAGAACCGCTCGGTCACAACGGCCGGCGCTTCGAACTAGAAACATCTTTCATGAACCGCTTACACACCACAATTATGTATTTATATTGCTTCCACCACTACATAAGTGCCCTTCATCAGCCAAGAAACATTCTTGGTCCTCTATTTCAGTAGTTAATGAAGGAATACAAGTTCAAGACTATAATACGTTTTTGAGAAATATATGCACAGACTGCCTCCACATCTGATACTGATACATTTCTAGCGCATAAGGAGCATTACAAATACACTGACAAAACCTGGGTGTAAACGCAGGAAACGTTTCCACCAGCTCATTAAGAACATGGAGACGAGATGCCAGGAAAGGTGAAATGAAAGTAGCATGGCTGCTGTTGTTGGATGTTGAAGTGGTAAAGTAAAGATAAAGGTTCTGCAAGAAAATGAAAAAGTGTTTGAAAATTAAATGTTGCTAAGGAAAGTATTTGTACGAGGGCGTGCTGAAAAGTAATGCCTCCGAATTGTTTTTCCGTTCTCAATATCGGTGAAAGTATTACGCGTGATGCATATTACACGATCGACTTTCCTGATTTCCTGACGAAAAGCTGCAACCCTCTGTTGCTAGAAGCCTTCGAACTGAAGCGTGTAACATGGCGATTTGTAACTATGTCGATGAGTGAGAAACGGCGTGCCGTAATTAGGTTTCTAACAGCAGAAAACAGAAATGTGCAGAAGAGTTCGTCCAACCATGGAGCAGCCTGTCCCTGAGCAGTGCGACGTCTGCGACAATCCGACGCCTTGGACTCACTGTCATCGATAATGCTCCATAAAGCCCCGACTTCGTCCCACCCGATTTTCACTTAAAGGACACCTTCGCAGAAGCAGATGTGAGGTTGTGGCTCTGTCAACAAAATCGAACATTCTACAATGAAAGTATCAAAAAACTGTTCTCTCGTTACGAGACGTGCTCGTCGCCAGGGAGGAATAAATAAGCAGAGATGAAGAATAAAGAAGATAGAACGTTAATAAAGTTTGCTTCATTTAAGAGTTTTCACATAAAATATTCAGAGACATCACTCTCAGTACGCTCTCGTTGTATTATTAGTATATGGCTAAAAAAATTAAACAATAATTTTAAAAATATGGAAGTTGACTGAAATTTTATTTTAATATTTGTACTTCAATTACGTATATCTTTGAAATACGATTTATGGTGGGAAACCATGAAGTGGTAGGACAAAATAAAGGTAACTTTCAGAATCAGCATTACAAATTACTTCTAGATCATATGGTTTTGAGAAATCGCCTGAAAATTTTTTTTTAAATGCAGCCTTGTGGTATTATTATTAATGATCGCCTGTAATATTTTAAAAAAAGACGAAAATTGTAATACTGACACAGCCCTCTAACTTTTAACCACAAAGCAATTACTATTGCGAATACTCGCAGATACACCGTTACATATTCGCATCGCCGCAGGCTGTTATCCGCAAAGTCAATAATACTGCGGGCATCTGTTGAGTCCTATAACTACCGGGGACGCAGTAGAGATGGAAGGCAGGCGCGCAGACAAGACAGACTGCCCGCCCGATGCTATCGCGGAGCATATGAGGCTAATACACTTGTAATATCCGCCCCCCCCGCGCTGATTCATAGCGTTTACACACTTGACGCTCCCGGCCCCTAGCCGCAGTGACGCAGTCGCGCGGGACAAAAGACGGTCGCGGCGGCAGTAATCAAGAGCAACAGATCTCCAGAGGGGTCGCCCTCCACCCACGCCAAGCAGGGGAGCGCTCCATATTCCGGCCGCAATAATGGAGTCGCCCAGAGACGCCGGCCTGCAGCAACAGAGGGACCCCTGTGGGCCAGCAAAGTGCGTTTGTCCCCTCGCACCACCCTACCGACGTGACGCAGGGAAGCGCTGTGCGTGAAACCCTATCTACTGGCGCCTCCCGCCGACGCCAATAAACCCCAGTTAGCAAACAGTTCCACAATCTGTGGCGGCCTGATTTACGCTCCTTCATCCCTCCATCCAACCTCTCCATTCTCTCTCTCTCTCTCTCTCTCTCTCTCTCTCTCTCTCTCTCTCTCTCTCTCTCTGCCTCCTCCCCCTCCCTCATAGCCTACTCCCCCTTTAAAAAAAGTCACAGATCTTACTAAAAAAAAAGGGAGGCCACGACGTTCAGGTCACCGATTTACTCCAAATTTTGCATCCTTTCAGTTGTCCATTACGATAACATAATGTGCAATCATCAATGAAATTCGCCAACATCCGTGTAATTGAGATGTTATTTTGTTTTATTTTAGTTAATTCTGATTACCGGTTTCGGCATTCAACTATGCAAACCGGTCGTGTGGGAGCAGGAGAGGTGCCACAGGACATTTTAATTCCACTGTCCTGAATATAGGTCTGATGGCTTCCATTACAAAATATACACGTGAAACATCCCCTTAGAAAAATTATGAATGACTGTGCTGGTAAACTTCTACGTTATTTGATTTTCAAACAGCTGAGCAAAACTGAACGTACTCGGACAGTTCTCTCCTTACTTATTCCGATCACCACTAAATTGACACACAATATTTTTAGCGCAACGCAACCTGACTTCTCAATAATCCCTACAAAAGAATGGCCCTAGCAATAACCTGTACCTTTCGTGAATCACTTACCTCACAAAAATCTTGGTTACTCGAACTACTGCAATACAGCGAGTGCCAATACTGCCAGCTAAATTAAAGATGCTAACTACTGAAGGCATTAACTACTGATAGGTATGTTAGCGAATGAAAGATTTTGATAGAGGACAATCAATGTATTTACCTTAATAGCATCCAAAAGTCATAATTTTGTGACATCCAACTAAACAAATTTCCTTTTTCTGACGGACACACGTCCAGATTGTCCGCTCAAAACTCTGTCATCTGTCTCCCCACATCCATCACTGCTGGCCGCTCACCTCCAATTGTTCACATCCAACTGCCCAACATTACACAAGCCAACCAACCAGGGACTGCACACAGCACAGTCAGTGATTTTCATACGGAGTGCTACGTGGCGTTACCAACATAAAAACCTAAACAGCCTACTTACACACTTCTGAATTCCACAGAGAGAAACACAGTGACATGCGATAGCACCTCCAGGCATTTTTCAAAAATAAACGATATTGTCATATACTATCGTATATTCCTGAATATCGTGAATTCATAATCATATTCCAAGTGCTTTATTCGAAGACTTGATTGTGATCAAGTTTATCGGTGGATCGCTGCATCGAGTGGTCGATCGGTGCATCGAGTCTCACTCACTTTCTTTTCGTTTTTTTTTTTTATTTATAATTTTTTCACCACTAGTCATATTATTTCATACACGTTACATTCGAAAGGTAGTGTGATGAAAACATACGTGTATTTACTTGAACTTTTATTGAATTTCGAATGATATTTGGTTCTTTGCTAACTTTTATTACCATAACAAAGGTTATAAACTGCTGAAAAAACATTAGTACACCTCCAAAGACGACATCGATTTTGATCTGATGACGGCATATTCCACTCGGTGGATAGAAGATGTACTGATAACGGTTTCAAGTCGTCCAGCAACAGACACCGTAATGGCATAGCTACCAGACCTCCATCCTACAGCCAACCGAGCGAGTCTGAAAGAGTGACACCTTGTGGCCTTCCGAGTGGCGGGATGGTCCTTTCGGAGAACTGCCACACAAGTTGGACGCGCAGCGTCGGTTGTACAACGATGCTTGTATTAGATGTCACGTAAACATTCTCACACCCACTGACGAGATTCTGGACGTCATGCACCACAGACACCCGCAAGGATCTTCGAGTTTCAAGGGCAGCAATGGCGGATCATACATCTACCATGGCGCAGTTAAGAGGGCTTGTAAGTCCAGACTTGTCGCCGGCCGCTGCGACCGAGCCGTTCTAGGCGCTTCAGTCCGGAACCATGCGCCTGCTACGGTCGCAAGTTCGAATCCTGCCTCGGGGTTGGATGTGTGTGATGTCCTTTGGTTAGTTAGGTTTAAGTCTAGGGCACTGATGACCTGAGATGTTAAGTCCCATAGTGCATAGAGCCATTTGAACCCAGACGTGTCAAAACGAACTGTTGCGAACCAGTTATGAGCAGTGCGACTTCGGGCACGCACGTCTGTACCCCGTCTTCCACTCACACCGCAATATCGACATCCACGGCTCGACTGTGCCATTAGAGGATCACCTGGAAGATTGAATCGCGCGCCGTGGACTTCAGCGACGAAAGCAGATTCTGCCTGTACATAAGTGATGGTCGTTTGCACGCTCGACGTAGTCCTGGTGAGCGCTGTCTCGTAGAGTGCATTTGTCCAAGACAGACTGGCCCCACCGCAGCCCTATGGTCTGGGGAGCGATAAGATACAACCCCAGATCACGTAAGAAACAGATTGCCCGATCGCTTGGTCTAGCAGGCAACCCTTGTCAGGGAACTGCCACCAGGCGGCAACAGCGCCACACCCTTACTTCTGGAATCAACCACTAGATGGCACTCCGTTCTGTGAAATATGTGGCAACATCGGCCAAATGTGTGCAGCTTTCCACTATTTGGCGTCTGTGAAGTACAGCTGTTTCTGACATACCGGTGGTAGTGGGTCGAGTCGTCATACCGAGGACCTACGAGTATATCAACTGTGGAAGGAGTAGACGAACAAATCCTCAACTAAAAATGTTCAGATTTCCCGTCGAAGATAAAGAAAGGTTACGCGAGTGGATTTTAAATTCAGGCAAATCAATAAATCAGTTACGAGTAAGAATTAATAAAGAGCCATAAGCATTCGATCCTATTTAAATTTTGTCGATGTTATATTCGATATAACGTGGCAGCCCTTCCTGTACAAGAATCATATCATATAATTTTTAAATGAAATCTTTGCTGCGATTTGGACTTTTTAAAAGTGTTTATTCACTTCACTATCGTAATTTTGGGTGTAGAGGCATTTTTGTGTGCAATGTGAAAACTGAAACCAATCTAACATATGGATAACAAAATGCAAAGCATAGTGTGGTAACATTTGGTAAACAATTTAAGAAGCATTACCTTACAAGACCTTTCCCTTGGTACTCGAAAATGGCTCTAGAGCTGAAATCGCAACAGTGAAATAAATGAATAATAGCCGTCATCTAACTGCTAGATCATCGGTCCCCCTAAATCCTGGTATATACTAGAGCGAACGAGTGTAAAACATCGTTTACACTGCTGCAAACGAGTATTCATAGATAATTCGCCAATGTTCACTGCCATTCGTTTATACTTGTGAACAAACGTTTATACTGGAATGAAGGGAGGAGAATAGAAGAGAACGAGCATAACACGCAAACTATAGACGCTGCCTATTTTAATTTTTTTTAATCTGTGCGCTAATAATCCTCTCACAACTTTCACTTGAAAACAACATTACTTATAGTAACAGGTCTGCGCGAGTGCGGATATCCCTAGTAATAACTGTGTCTGTTGCCAATATTTGCGGGTTATCTTTAAACTGTACAAAGTAAATTTTTAACATAATTATGGTTTGCCGTCTGTGGCTCTTCAAAGTTGACACCGCCAAAATATGCTCGAAAAACACGCTTTCACTTGTATATTACCGCGTTTGCAGCCCCCTTTCAACAACAATCCAAAATTCATCGTTTTGTGCCACTCTTACATCATTTACGATAAGTTACATGCAAAGTAAAAGAATTTAAATTAGAAATGACTGTCACTGAAATATGTCCAGCCTTAATTCGCATCATAACCGAGTGCGGATTTTGAAAACTTTCTAGTGTTAACCTGCACGTGGAGATCTTTTTTACCACCATAATCCGTATCAGAAGAGCTGTATAGCAAAGAGGAAATCGACGGCATGGAAGGCGAGTGTAAAACCCTTGCGACTGCAATACAGTCTGCATTTAAACAGTAACTCGCGATAAATGTTTGTGTGTTACTTTTCATTTATTTCATTTCGCATATGATTGTGAGAAATAAACTTGGTTTGTAGAATTACAGGAGCTAATCTACATTCTTAGATTGAAAACTCGGGAAAAACCACAGCCGATAATGAGCTACAGTCAGCAGTGTGACGAATGCATTTCGCGCGCAGCGCTCTAGCCGAACGCAAATGAGCTTCATCACGTCACCGAAGATACAGCGTTGCCAATTCCGCGACATGGACAGGTCAGTTAGCATTGTAGCGTCCCCTGCGACATCTGTTGACCGACGGGAAAACTATTTTTACGGTTGCCTGTTTCGCCGTAAGGATGATCAATTTGTTTCTTACGTGATCTGGGATACAACGCTCGTTCACCTTTGGTCTTTGTGGTGGGGACCCTAATCAGCCGAACGCAAATGAGCGTCATCACGTCACCGAAGATACAGCGTTGCCAATTCCGCGACATGGACAGGTCAGTTAGCATTGTAGCGTCGCCTGCGACATCTGTTGAGCGACGGGAAAACTATTTTTACGGTTGCCTGTTTCGCCGTAAGGATGGTCAATCTGTTTCTTACGTGATCTGGGATACAACGCTCGTTCACCTTTGGTGTTTGTGGTGGGGACCCTAATCAGCGCTCTTGTACGTGCGGAATGTTGTTGGACACGTTCTTGCAACAGGAAGGTGATGTGTTGTTCCAACAGGATAATGCTCACCCAGTCTGCCCATGAAAACGTGCTCTGAAAGACGTGCAGCAACTTCCCTGGCTAGCACGATCTCCGCAGACTTGTCTCCAAGCAAGCACGTGGGGGATATGAAGGGACGAAAAGTGACTCGTCAACCAATAACTCTCACATAACTGCGTGAACAGGTCGAGCAGGCGTGGAATAACATATTCCAGGACAGTATTCGTCATCTGTACGATCCACTGGATGGTCGGCGCCTGCATTGCTGACCGTGGAGGCCACACACACACGGGTGTTTCAGCATGGGTAGATATATGGTACCTCAGAACCGCTTGTGCTACTGATCTGGAAATGCGATCATTTCGTGCACTCCATATGCGCTGTTGCAACAATAAATCGTGAGTGAATGGGAAATCTCTGAAAGGGTGTACTAATTGTTTTTTCGGCAGTGTATTTATAACTATCGACAAGTAAACGACTACATACATAAGGTTTTCCTGAGAATGTATGCCCGTCGTGATTTTCGCAAATCCCTTATACGAGAATTGGAACTTAAATAGTGGTAACTACTTATTCACAGCTGATACAAAAGAGTTACATGTTTGCACCTGTTACTATCCTTCAAATTAGTCATTAGTGTTGTGTAGAACCCGTTGCCAGCGATGTGTAAGGCGTAGTATACCGTTAGCAGAGCCTGTTCTGTTGACGGTGCGAATGGAGCGGCCTACTGCCTGTCGAATCTGTGGAACAGTTCTGAAGCGAATGCCACGAAGTGGTTCCTTCATCTTCGGAATCAAATCAAAGTCACAAGGACTTAAGTCCGGGGAGTATGGTGGATGGTACATTACTTCCCAGTCCCATCGACCGAACAGAGCAGCCACAGCTTGCGTTGTATGCGCCGGCGCATTGTCGTGCAATATGATGGATGGGTTGCGCAGAAAGTGTCGCCTCTTCTTTCGCAAAGCTGATAGCGGGTGATGCTTCATAAACGAACAGTAATACTGTGCATTGACGGTCTGCCGTGGAGGAACGTAATGCGTTAGGATAACATCATCACAGTCGTACACGAGAATCACCATAACTTTCACCATACTGGGGCTCTGACGCACTTTCGAATTTCGCGGCGACCCGTAATGACGCCATTCGTTTGATTGGCGTTTCAGTTTTGGCTCGTACGATGTGGCCCATGTCTCATCCAGTGTTACGATACGGCGTAAGAAAGCCTCTCCTTCGCGCTCATAGCGCTCCAAGTGCGTCTGAGCAGTGTCGTAACGCATCCATTTCTACATACCCGTCAAGTCATGCGGAACCCATCATGATGCAATTTTTTACGCATGTCCAGGCGTCCTTCAGGATGCGAAGCACAGTCCTATGCGCTAATCCGGTTTCGCGGGCGAGCTCACGAATCGTATGGCGTCGATCACTGTCCACTAATGCGGCAACGGCATGCACTTCTTCTTCAGAGACGCTAGAACGACCTGCCAGATGCATGTCTGCCACACTTTGCCGACTTTCGTTGAAGGCTTTTACCCAACGTGCCACTGTTATGTACCGCAATACCAACTCCCCGCACGCCTCGTGAAGACCTTGATGACACTGTCGTGCTGTACGACCTCTGGCACATTCAATCTTGATCCGACTCCGTTGTCCCTGTTTCGAAAACATAGTAACATCGTTGCGTTAGACCGCTCGCTCACAAGTTATTGTTTCCCCTGATTGTGTGCACGCCAGTGACGTGGGACGAGCGAGTCCATTTGCTCGGAGGTAAGGTAGGTATGTCAACAACGTGTGCAATCAACGACAATAGCAGATTCCATTGCAAAAATGGCTCTGAGCACTATGGGACTTAACGTCTGAGGTCATCAGTCCCCTAGACTTAGAACTACTAAAACCTAACTAACCTAAGGACATCACATACATCCACGCCCGAGGCAGGATTCGAACCTGCGACCGTAGCAGCAGCGCGGTTCTGGACTGAAGCGCCTAGAACCGCTCGGCCTCAGTGGCCGGCGATTCCATTGCACAGTGTCTCCACAGCAGTGTTGCCACTATTTAAGTTCCAACCTACGTACCTGCACTCGGGTAAGGGACCGAAAAATGCTTTGCACCTGGACGCTCCGATCTGCAGACACTTAGTTTCAAGGACGAGAGAGACACTTTAAGTAGCTTTATTCAATACTGCAATGAGTTACATTATCCAGAATACGAGGATAATGTGCGATTAGTCATCAGATGTGTTTTCGACATTACAAGTTGCAGGATGATATCTTCTATACAGACACGGAAAACAAAGTTGCACCTACTAGATCGAATGAATACAATTTTTCCGCTTGCGTAAGAAATCTTCAGGGTTTCTAAGGAAAAACAAAGTTCATTGAAATTTTGAGAAATTTTTATTTCTTCCAACAGTTTAGATGTAAATTATGGATAACTCAATATTTTTGCAAATATCGGTGTCGAAAATTGGCTATGTACGTCTGAATGTGTTTAATAGTATCTTCACCAGAAGCAATTTCCGGTTCGTTGTCAATCAATTACGAACAACTTTAAAGAGGCTTGATAAAGCTTTTAAGTAGCCTATAGAAATAAAAGTCGCATAACATTTGCTGTATACAGCGAAATAACATTAAAATTCAATAAAAGTTCATGCAAATACACGTGTCTTTCTATCATTTTACCTTTCATATGTAATACGTACCAAACAACATGACTAGTGTGCAAAAATATTTAAATTTAGAAAAAAATGAGAGGAACTCAATCCAGCGATTACCCGCCACAACGCTAACCAAACGATCGCCGCCATTTCGCGCTCAGGGGTGAGTGGGTGTGGTGGTTTGGGAGGAGGGGGCCAAACAGCGAGGTCATCGGTCCCATGGGATTAGGTAAAGAAACCGGCCGCGCCCTTTCAAAGGAACAATCCTGGCATTTGAATGAAACGATTTAGGGAAATTACGGAAAACCTAAATCTGTATGGCCGTACGCGGGTTTGAACCGTCGTCTTCCCGAATGCGTGTGTAGTGTGCTAAAAAACACTGCGCCATCTCGCTAGGTGGTCAGAGACGCAATTCACCGGTACATCACTAACACGTAAAATTTCTCTTGCGATTTTTTCCAAATCATTTAAGTTGTACGTCTTACTTGCATATTGCGTTGTCCTAATGGACTACTAAATTTGTAGAAAGTTTGAAGTAAATTCGTGATCCGAACGTCGTGGTCTTCTCTTGTCAGTACTCCACGGCTAGCCCTGTGGACGGTCCCAGTTGCTGGTTCCTAATCTAACATCTTCCACGGGCAACAAAAACTTGATTTTCAGTATTTCGTGTAATTATTTACCGAATTTAATAATTTAAAATGCTGTTGCAGTGTACTGAAAATGGTTCAGATGGCTCTAAGCACATCTGAGGTCATCAGTCCCCTAGACTTAGAACTACTTAAATGTAACTAACATAAGGACAGCACACACAAGACCGAGCGAGGTGGCGCAGTGCCTAGCACACTGGACTCGCATTCGGGAGGACGACGGTTCAATCCCGTCTCCGGCCATCGTGATTTAGGTTTTCCGTGATTTCCCTAAATCGCTTCAGGCAAATGCCGGGATGGTTCCTTTGAAAGGGCACGACCGATTTCCTTCCCCATCCTTCCCTCACCCGAGCTTGCGCTCCGTCTCTAATGACCTCCTTGTCGACGGGACGTTAAACACTAATATCCTCCTCCTCCTCCTCCAGCACACACATCCATGCCCGAGGCAGGATTCGAACCTGCGACCGTAGCAGCAACACGGTTCCGGACTGAAGCGCCTAGAACCGCTCGGTCACAACGGCCGGCTCGCAGTGTACTCATTAAATGTACAATTTTAGGTTAAAAATTTAACACAGTAAGACAAGTACTAAAGAGATGATATACAGGGTGATTCTGTGATGATGTTACTAACTTTCAGGGATGGTGGAGAAGGGTAACTGTGTCAATATAAGGAAACGACTAAGTCGAAAGGTATAAGGGAAAATCGTTCTGGTATCTCGGATCGTTTTGTACACCTGACAGCGGGATAGGTATACCGGTGCTGTTGTAACTAAGATTGTAGGGTAGGCAATTTTCAGAGGTTCTAATACAGACCAAAACAAAAAAAGTCTAGCAAACATGGGCGTACCTTAGCAGCTATGGGCACTTGTTCATCTTGGGTACTGTGAAAAACAGCTCTTCTACTGTAAGCTCTTTGGTTTCCATTTTTTGGAGGAGGTAATGTGGACCAAAACAAAAAAATATATTTACAGTAAACTTGGGCTCTAAAACGCATACCTCAAGAACTATGGGCACTCGTTCATAGGAATAATGTGTTTCACAGCTGCGAAGACGAACAAGTGCTCATAGCCGTTAAGGTATGCACTTTAGAGCCCATGTTTACTAAAGGTTTTTGTCTTGTTTTGGTCCGTAAAATCTCCTGGAATACTTTTTTTGGCACCCTGCATGTTACTAGACAGCTTATAACGGTCACCCAATTAAACGACTCCCGGTTGCTGGTTGCCTATATAACGGCTTCCAGGGGTAACAAAAATGTGATTTTCAGTATTTCATATAATTGTAGACGGAATTAAAAATTTTAAAATGCTGTTATAATCTACTCATTAAGAGGTACAATGTTACGTTAAAGGTTTAAAACACTACGTCAGGTATTAAAGTAAGAAACTGTGTACATGTATTCTTCTTCTTCTTCCTGGACTTTATCCTCTACCTTCACTGGGTCGTCATGTTATTTACTGGATTTGTCACTGTTAGTGGTAGACGGTGTCCAAAGGCCTTTCTTGTCGCCATCTCTCAGAGTAGGAATTTTCCAACAGCCTCAGTTATTTGCCGGATGTATTCCATTCTCTGTCTTCTACAGTTTTTACCCTCTACAGCTCCCGCTAAAACCATGGAAGCTCTCCGATATCGAAACACATATGCTATCATCCTATCTCTCCCCACTGTTACTGTTCTCCAAAAGTTCCTTTCCTCGCCAGTACCACAGAGAATATCCTAATTTCTGAATTACGACGTGTCTTAAAAATTAAAGTTTCCTATAATTTTAAGCTGTGCTGATAGCCAGTTACAGAGATAATTCAGTACACTGAAATGACGTTGGAAGTCCCACATACATTATATACCGCTTCTGATCACATGCAAATCGTGTTTGTAATATATTGGTTCAAACTAGGTGAAAGGAGGTCGAAGCGCTAGAAACATACGAGTACAAAAACAAAAATCATTAGAAAGATGCCATAATAAAATTCAAACAGAATATTATCGTGTTGTGTAGCACGCAAGTCCATTTTACCAAAGGATTATGAAACTATAATCGGATTTTGCCTAGGCAAATCCATACGAAAATTATTGATACGCATTTATCGATGTTTTAATTACAAACAGTAATTGCAACACTGTCATTACAGTGAAACTAGTTATCAGACTCGTGGTATTTTGACCTCGTCCGTCGATTGAAATACATTGTTTACTTCAAAAAGCTTTTCTTATAAAGTGTCCAAATGAAGACGAGCCGTTTTCTCGTATCCAGCTTCGCAGTTCATGTGCGCTATCCACCGCAATACCTGTTATGTCACCGAGAATAAAGGGTGAGTCTAACTTCCAATATATAGACTGATTCCGAGACGATGTTACGAACTTTGAGGGATGATGGAAAAGGATAAATGTAACAATTTCAGGTAAGGGGCCCTGGTCCGGAAACGACAGAATCGAAAGTTCTAAGCGAAATCGTTCTGATACCTCTGTTCAAAAATGTGTGCGAATTCTTATGGGACTTAACTGCTAAGGTCATCAGTCCCTAAGCTTACACACTACTTAACTTAAATTATCTTAAGGACAAACACAAACACCCATGCCCGGGGGAGGACTCGAACCTCCGCCGGGACCAGCCGCACAGTCCATGACTGCAGCGCCTTAGACCGCTCGGCTAACACCACGCGCCGATACCTCTCTCACTGGAATGCATGTAACGATACTAGATTGCAGGGTATGCATCTTTGAGAGGTTGTAATGAGGACCGAAATAAGATAAAAATGTCGAGTAAGCATGGGTTCTAAAATTCCTACGTTAAGAGCTATGGCAACTCCTCCAGTATTTAAGAGATGGGTTTCGCAGTAGCGAAGATGAACAAGAACTCATAGCCCTTAAGGTAAGCATTTTAGAGTCCATATTTACTGGGCATTTGTTATTGCTTTGGTCCATACTACCTTCTCTAAAAATATGGAAACGAAAGAGCTGGCAGAAGACGAGATGTGTTTCTCAGTATCGAAGATCAACAAGTGCTCGTAGCTTTTAAAGTTTACATTTCAGAACCAATGATTACTAAACATTTTTTCATGTTTTGATCTCTACCACCACTCCTGAAAGTTACCTACTCCACAATTTAGGCAGCAACAGTTTCTTTAAATGCATTCCACTGTCAGAACTATTTCGCTTATAAGTTTGGTCTCGGTCGTTTCCAGACCAGAGTCCCTTACCTCAGATTGATGCATTTACTCTTCTCCATGATCCCTGACAGTTTGTAACATCTTCACGGAATCATCCGGCATGTATGTGTCTTGAGGCAGAGGAACTCACGGGGCGCTAATTATCCAAATTACACCCATCTATATTTGAGAATGAAAGCATTCAGCGACCTTCAACGAACTTTCCACATAATTTCAGACCTCTTCGAAGCTTTATCTCGTTGTCACTCCCACAAAATAATGAAGGAAAAAAGTATATTGCTTACTAGATTTTCGCTGTCCAAAAACTATAATTTCAGCACCAGGAATAATATTTTAGTTTATTACTTCTTTACTACTAACGGTATTCGAAACACACTTTGAAGACAGTATCTACATAACTGGATGCACCTACAAAATTACAACATTCTGCGACACATACTGCATGAAGTTAGCATTAAGATGTGGGGAAAATTTACTTTTCTTGAAACAGAGCGGAAATTACCCAGACTACACTTATCCAGTGTTTGATAAAGCGAGTTCCAAAGTAAAGTAATCAGACGTCTGAAACTATTTTACATATGAGAGACCGATTCTTTGAAAAGTCGAAGTGAAGGGTTATTGGTCGAATTGATTAAAAATGATCGCTTGACCACTTAACTGCAGAAGGTGACCAAATTCCATTGACTGGGCGTGGCATTGTCAAAACTGTTAAAGCGTGCTGAGACGTGACCACATTATTTCGATAAATCTTATAAAGGTGAGAGGTGGCATGAGCCCCCTCTCATATTTCTATCTTACTCTGAGTAATTCGATTTTCCTCTCTAATTGCATGCGGTGAAAAGTCGCTATCCTTCACACGCGGACTTACCACGCAGAGTCTCTCGACACCCAGGTGGTCCGGTGACAGGCGGGTTCTGCTGAACTTGAAAGAGTTAAGCTGACGGGTGTGATGGAGTCGAGTGGATGCTTTCCAGACGCCGACATTGTCATAAGAGCAGGAGCGGCATGCCCACAGGGGTCTGACGGAGCGGCTGGGCAAGAGATTCCGTTACTTCGCAGAAACTTGTTGAAAACACTTTCTGGCGGGCTACCAGCGAGGCGTGCGAATGACCTGTGCTCCCAGGCAGTCTTGGCGGGCAAATTCCCGCGTTTTCTGCAAAATCATAACTGTGATTGGCTGGCTCAGGGTATAGCTCTGTGGCGTAGCAAAATTGGCGCAATAGAGTGGAATTTTCCGCCGGTTTTGCTGATTGGAACGTTTTAACCACAGCCACTGTCGTGGGGGCGGGAATGTTCTGTGTTCGGCTTGTACAGGTGCTCTTCAGAGGGTTGGTTCTCGCCTTTCGGTCGGAATAGGTTACAAGACTGAGCTCTCGCTGCTCTGGACAGCCTGCCTTCCGTTGGTTGTCTAATATACTTTCATTTAATTGTAACTGTTTGATGAAGTTGCTGAAGTTTCGACTTCAATGTAACTTTCCGAGTACAGTTGGCAAGTGAGCGTTCTGCGTACAAGCGGCCTATGTTGTCCGTCTTGAGCAGTTTTGGCTAAAGTTGACTGTATCGGAGTTACTGTGTGACTTCTCTTGTTAAAATCACTCACTGTACCGTCAGTGCTTGTGTAGCGAGCCTTCTTCGTCTCCCTCAGAGACGTATTTGTGTTGCTAGGAAGTCTTTAGTCTGGAACGACCAGACCAGGAGAATTTGTTTCGGGCTATACTCACGACATTATAATCACCACGATGGGACGTCGAAGCAACCAGCCATCGCCTCTGGTACGCCAGATCGTGTCCTTGCAGTTAAGAAGACAGCTTGGTAATGTATGTCCGCAGCACCGGTAGATTAGGGAATTTTGCTCTGTGATAATCAGAGCTCAGCAGAGCACGCCTGTTCCCGTTTTTTCTTACGTGGTTCTGTCTTGGATGTTCATTGTCTGAGTTCTCACTACTGTAGCAGCAATTAATGTTGGGTTGGCCGGGTGTTTCTCTTAAGATTTGAGTTGCAAGGAATTGGCTCCACATACTGCTTGCTCATAAACGTCACAAGCTAGTTTATGGACAACCTCACCTTCACAACATTCATTTGAGTATCCAATTTGACGTGTTGTAAATGTTTCATGTGTATTGTTTATTATTTTGAGTTTAGTCATAATAAATCAAATTGTTATTTTGTACAGAAGTTTCATCCTGTGAATCGGTAAAGCAACCCTTTCATTTCTCACTACGTTAATGAAACTTTCCTTTATCTAATTAATTTCAATTCAATTAAATTATTGCAGGTGCCAAACTTGCAGGGTCGATTACAGTCAGTTCGCGTTTCATTTTCATATGTAGATTCTAGAAGAATGTAGTATTAAATACACTGCTAGCCCTGGCACCTCGTAAAGCGACCTTAGTGTTTATCTGTTTTGAAAAGGCATTCGAACCGGTCAGTTATCGTTACCTTTTTAACACTGGGAGAAATGAGATTTGGAGGACAATTATTAAAACACCAAGAAAAATGGTCGTAGTGTTAAAAGCTCGAATAACCATTCATGGAAACTGCGCTGGGGTAGACCACTCTCCATTTGGCTATATGTTGTAGCAATTAAACCACTGATTATTAAATTTCATGACATTCACAAAAAAGTGACAAATATCTACGCAGATGTTTAGGAGTTATAACTAGAAATTATGACAACTTTGTAAAATTAAAGGACAGAATCCATCATCACTGCAGTGCCACGGTTGCTGAAGTGAGAAAAAAAAAGTCCATTTATTAATAAAGGGCGGAGCAAATAAGTGTCCAGGATGAATGGATTTGACTGGACGTGAATGTATGCATATAACTAAACACCGTGATGTGCACACCGTTTGTACGGCCGCCACGTAATCCACACCGGTTCAGAGCGTAGTGCGGGCTGTGTCAGTGTGAGTGGGGCAGCTGTCTTCACATTTTCCGCAAGTCTGCTTGAATCACACATTTTCGAAAAGCAGTCAACAACAGTTCTGTTACTCTGTGCAGGTTTAACATTTATGTGTTTAACTGGGGAAGCGTGACTTTCTATTTCGCTTTTAACGCAAGTAACAATCACGTTACACACTTAACACCACGTCTTTCTGTTGTCTGCTTCAGCGGTCTCCAACCACCGTTTAAATCTGTCAATTTGTAAGCCAAGAGTCTTGGAAAGTTTTAGCATGTTTTTTCCACATCTAACTCACTGCGCCCGGATTTCGATTTCTGTGCACTCGAAGGACCGCAGTCTGACATTCTTAAATGAGTAGAAAACAAACCTCTCAGAAACAATTTTTATTTAATAAGATCAAGATTCACACATAAGTCCACGCGGCAACCAACGGTAAGTAAATTCAAGTGACACTGAACTGAGCAAATTAAACCACTTCAAACAATACCATATAACAACGTGCTCATTACAGTTTAACGCGCCGCTTGACGTGGACTCCCGTTTACTTGCAGTCTGAAATACACTGTTTTTTCGGAAATTCGAAAATACTTCACACGTATAATTCATAAAGAATGACGTATTTAAGTCGTGCATACGAAACGAAATTTGAACTAACAATAGCTACTATAACGTGTGCTGACCGCTGGTTGAACAACTGACAGTCAGTGGGTGTCGTGTAATTACTTCCGTGAGCTGTTTCACCTCATTTTCGCGGTATGTGACTATCTATAACAGTGCATGTGTGTTACCGTTACGTAAGCAAACCAGTTGTCCCCATAGTGAGAATGTTGACTGCTGGTTGTACAAATGACAGTTTGCCGGCGTCGTGTACTTAACGTCCGTGTAATGTTTTATCTTTGGTGTCGTATGTACCATAACCATTACTACACTGTGCTCGAGGCAGCAATTAAACGTCCTGTACTCATCTAACTTTTTGAAAAAAAAATCCCTCTGTCCTTTCCTGAAAAATATTTGTCAAAATGCCCCACAATATGGGACAAATTCCACAGGTTGGCAAAACTGCTACCGACGCGCGTTTACGGAAACAAAGGAGTTACGCGCATGCGCATACGGTACCAACTGCCGCAAGCAAACACAGAAAACATTTTTAGTTTCCATTTTTATAGAAGCATACCGCCAATAAATATCGTAATTACTTCTCAAATTATTACATTTTATATTATTATATGTTTAACCCAGATACCCTGTATCTGTGTCCGAGACAGGGAAACAGGAGACCACTTTCGACGTGATGTGTGAAGAGAGATGAGGCCAGTTGGCGACCACAGATCAAAAGCGCCTGCCGGCCAGACTAGTTGTTTCGGCTCAGCCCCGAGGCTCACGCACGTGCGTGTGTCGGCGACAAAGAGCGGCGGCGCTGCACGTGGCAGGACACGTGGGCCTCGGTAATGAGCCTGTCACCGCAGGCAGCGGGCAGCCCATCATACGCCCACCGGCACAACGACAAACAAGACACTGCGCCGTCCTGTCAGTGCGCTCCACTGGACTTCCGCCGTCGCAACTGGCTCTCATTCAGCAGGCAGCAGTTGCGATGCGACAGCGGCCAACCAGGTTCCAGTAAGTTACCACTGCATTTATGGTCAAACAGGTTGTGCGGAGCTTGCAAGCACATTCCCGATAACAAATTAAAAAAAAAAAAAAAAAAACAAAAAAAAAAAACTGAAGAACCCACTAGAGGAGGAGGAAATAAAGTGAAACTTCACGGGTTGCGACGCCCTCTCGAAACTACGATCGTCTGGGCTTAGCTGTGAGTTCTTTGATTGCTCTTCGGTATGGCTGATCGGAACTACAACATATGAAACATTAGTTCACTTTATTATATGAATGATAAAAAGATATACTAACTTTATACAATCCATTGCCACAGGAATATATCGAATATTTACAACTATCTTTGAACAGTGAACCATGACTTGACGCACGCAATTACAAACTCTTATCTTGAAGTACAACATCTACGAAGTGTTCCATCTGAGACTTGAATAGCACTGGTGTTGTACCTAGAGGATGTTGCCTGCTTCATCTGATGTCTCGAACTGAGTTACAGCGAGTCTATGCTCAGCTCTATATTGACCTCCGTGCGATGGCGCTGCGGTGCTGAGGCAGGGGATGCGTCTTCAGGAGTGTCTCCCATTCGTCATTACAGACTGCAGTGAGACATCGCTAATTTTTCTAGTACCGATGCGTGTTACCGACTTTGGTGTGGCACTGTCATCCTTGGACGATACCGCAATATGATTATAAAGTCAAATCAAGTCAATTTAGAAACATGATGTCGCATTCCCTCTAACCTGGCTGCAAGCACTGGTTCTGTTGGGAAAGGTGTTATAAAGCCATTGTGTCCACTTCTGAGGCAAGCTGGCCCTCAGCTGTTGTAACAGGTCCTTGATATCCTGGATATTGCCGCGCTGGGTAGCCGTGCGGTCTAAGACGCTGCAGGCATGGGCTGTGCGGCTGGTCCCGGCGGAGGTTCGAGTCCTCCCTCGGGCATGGGTGTGTGTGTTTGTCTTTAGGATAATTTAGGTTAAGTCCCATAAGATGTCACGCACATTTTTGAACATATCCTGGATATTGACACTTGGACAGAGTTCATGTCAGAGTTGGTCTTATATATGTTCTATTGGGGACACATCTGGGGGACATTGCTGGCCATAGGAGTTCCTCGTCGTCATGTCAGCAGTTCTTAGAGGCATATGTCATGTGTGGATAAGAGTTGTCCTGTTGAAAAATGGCATCATGATACTATCGCATGAGGTAAAACATGAGGACTCAAGGTGTCTGTAACGTACCGTTGCGGCGCCAGAGTTCCCTAGTCACTGCCAGCAGTCACCTGAAGTCATACCCGATGGCTCCCATAACCTGACGCCAGAAGTAACACCGTTGTGCTTCTCGAAAACAGTGGAAGAATGTGAACTCTTCCTCTCCGCCAAACTCGCCAATGATGATGATCATAGGTAGCGGAGAACCGCTTTTAATCTCTGAAGACAATGTGACGCCAACAATAAGCAGTCTATGTTTCCAGTCGCGGTACCCCTGTAAACACAACTGTTTGTGCTGTTGACGGTAGCCTACACATGGTTCGATGGTCATTTCCTATTCAGGCTGCTGCTAACCTCCGCCCGATGGTGCAGGATCTCACAGAATGTTGCAGGGAGTCCATTACTTGTTCTGAGAAGACGGGAGCAGAGGTAAAGGGGTCACGATGTGCCTGGTACACAATGCGGCAGTCCTCCACCGTGGTGGTCACTCGTGGTCGACCAGAACACTGACGATGAGCAAGCTTTCCCTCGCGTTCCCATACAGTCCAACATCAGACCAGTATCACAACTGAATGCCTCACGAATCTGGATAATGCACGATTCGACTACCCGGCCGTATGGAGACCCACAATGGGGGTAAGGTGCTGATAATGCTGTCCTATACGAGTACGAGGCATCTCTGTGTCCTTCACAGCGATTAACATGTGACGCTGTTCACACCCTTGGTAGTAACAGTAAACACAAACAACACTATTGAAATCTGGTATGTTTTCTACCTGTCGCAAGGAATTTAAACCCTAGTCATTTCCATACCCGCCTATGGCGTGTAAATATACGAAGTTACATTGATATATTGGCATTCGATCATGTCTTCCCGGTGATTCACTTTTTTTGTCAGGTATGGTATTACTCTATTGCTTTTAAGACGAGAGTAGTCGTAAAGTTTTAATTATCACCTTGAGGAAATCCAGTCACGTAATAATTTTTTTGTTTATTAGCAGGTATATGTCTGCAATTCTCGTGCATATTGAATCCCAGAGCCACGGTGTAGTAACAGGCCGGTAGAGGAGCCATAACAAAATGGCGCAGACTTCTACTCCACAAGTTCACAAGTAAGTCATCCAACATCGCATTGAAATCGGAATATTTAGAAAAGTAAATCCTCACCAAGTTTCATGGTTGCGTGCCTAATTACAATAAGTTTAGTTACCAAGTAGGTTAATTAAAAAATGAGGCTTGTCGTAAATAAAACTGGTACCCTTGTGACGTAAACTATTTCAGTAGGCGAAGTGGAGACTTTCATTATATATTAATGACCAGTTTCAGAAATCCAGTAGGTCCGGGCAGGTCATGGGAACAAACGGTTAATGTGATGAGTTTAGCAATTTGTATCCGTTTTCTGATGCTTATAGGCGGAGGAATACCAGCTGGAGAGAAAAATATTGTTTAGTAATCCTACAACGACACCCCCTGGAGAGGAAGAAGGCACCCTGTGACCAGAATTTCTCCTTGTTATGACGTATGGATTACCACAAACCAGTGGAGGAAGTGGCGACCAACGACTATTCAACCTGGTTTGTGGAATCTATGAGTCACGAGTCATAGCAACAGATTTTCGTAAGTGTGTTATCCACATAATCCACAAGATATCAAGGGCAGATAACTGACTGAACTATCACATAACCAGCTTAAAAGCTCGTGCTACGTTGCTGATAATAATAGCTTGCAGAAGAAAGGAAAAGAAAATTGAGGATATGTTAGTTGACGCCCAGTTTGGTTTCAGGAAAGGTATTTCTGATGATGTGGTTGAAAATGACAACAGGACTTAAAAAATATCAGCACACGCTTATGGCGTATGTCGACCTAGAAAAAGCGTTCGACGATGTAAAATATAGGGTTATTGTAAATGATGGACCCATACTTAAAAATTCGTATGTATTCAAGTACAAATCCAAAATGAACAAGCTTTATACCAATAAAAAGAGGACATTGCAAAGTTTTTGGAGGGCGGTGATGGTTTCAGAAGCGGCCAGAAGTGTTTGCGCCACAATATGGCCGTCATTCCGTTTCACTGTCTGTTGTGTGTGAGATGGCGACTGTGGAACACAAGATTTTCTGCGTTCTTTAGTTCGCGAAAAGAGAATCACAAATTGCAGTGCAGCGGGCATTTCGAACCAAATTCGGTATTCAACCACCAACTCGAAAAAGCATTACACGTTGGTTTAAGCAATTTAAACAGACTGGGAGTGTGTGCACAGGAAAAAGCACAGGCCGACCACGTGTGTCAGGGGATGATGTCTGACGGATTCAAGAAAGTTTTGTGTGCAGTTCCGGTAAGTCTACCAATAGAGCCAATCGAGAACTTGGAATACCCCAAACAACTGTATGGGAACTTCTGAGACGGCGTTTGCTGTACAAGCCCTACCGATTACAACTTGTGCAGGCTCTCAACCCCAATGACAAAGAGAAGCGTCTCGCATTTTGTGGTTATGTGCTAGGATGACGTATTTCTGCAGCGTGTAATTTTTAGCGATGAAGCGACGTTCCACCTTAGTGGAAAAGTCAACAAACACAATGTTCGCATATGGGGTTTGGAAAATCCACATTCACCATTGCAACGCGAAAGAGGCTCACGGAGGATCAACGTGCTCTGTGCTGTATCCCATACAAAGGTTTATGGACCATTTTTCTTTGCGGAAAGAACTATAATGGGAATCACATACTGGACATGTTGGAACAATGGCTGTTCCCTCAAGCTACGCAAGATTCCCAGGACTTCATTTTCCAACAGGATCGAGCTCCGCCCCATTGGCACCGTGATGTACGAGGCTTTTGAATGACTCTCTTTCTCAGCGCTGGCTCTGCACTTTGGCCACCGAGATCTCCTGATCTCACATCCTGCGACTGTTTCTTATGGGGCTATATGAAGGAAGCTGTTTACGTCCCGCCTCTACCAACCACTCTGAACGATCTGCGGAACTGGATCACTGCTGCCGTGCCCTCAGTAACAGCAGATACGCTTTCGCGTGTGTGAGACGAGTTTGGCTACCGCATCCGTGTTTTCCGTGCAGCCAACGGTGACCACATTGAACATTTATAACATTTATTACATTTCTAATTATTAAATAATTATTAAAAAACTAATTACAAATTATCATTAATTATTAAATTGATATCAAACATTATGACAAAAACAGTGAAACTTTCTCTTTTCATTGGTATAAAGCTTGCCCATTTCGGATTTGTACTTGAATAAATACGAAGTTTTGAAAATGGGGCCATCATTTAGAATAACCCTGTAGTCTACGATTTTTTAAATGCTCATAAAAACAGGAGTAAGCTATATGGAAATAAGATTAGTACAAAATGTGTGCAAGAGTCAAGGCGCAAAACAAAGAAGAATGAATGGCCAAGAACAGTGTTCGGATTAGATTGGGTATAATACAAGGATTCTTGCGCCCCTAATGTTCACTCTGCACATCGAAGAAGCAATGAAGGAAACAAAAGAAAGGTTCAGGAGTAGGATTAAGATTCTATGACGACATTACTAACCACAGTGGAGGAAGAATTGCAGGACTTCTTGAATGGAATAGTCTAATGTGTATAGAAAATGGAGTGAAAGTAAACATAAGAAGAACGAAAGTAAGGGGAAGTAGCAAACATGAGGTTAGCGATTAATTTAATATGAAAATTAGTGACTACGAAGAAGACTAAGTGAAGGAATTCTGTTACCTTGGAAGCAAAATAACACAACACAGGCGAAAGAAGGAGGACATAAAAGACGACTAGCACACACAAAGGGGGCATTCCTAGCGAAAATAAGTCCACCAGTATCAACCATCGGCCTTAATTTGAGGAAGAAATTTTTGAGACCATCCCTTTGGAGCACAGAATTGTATGGAAGTGAATCGTGGTTTGTGGAAAAATCCAGAAAAGAAGAAAATCGAAGTTTTTTTAGATGTAGTGCTATAAAAAAAGTAGAAAATTAAGTACTCCGCAAAATCGGCGAGGAGAGGAACGTGTGGAAAACATTGACAAGAAAAATAAACAAGCTTTTCCAGATATGACAAAAGTCGTAAGCTTTGCAAATATTTGCATTTGAAAAGTTACTGGTGATAGCCTTGTATAACATCCTAAAACAAACAGTGGTTCCTTATAAATAAATTAGCTGTAAACAAGAAAAAGTTCAAGCTTGGAACATTGGAACATATGTATGCTACAGCGTTGTCAAATCAGCTTTTTTTAGAACTAACACTAACTTCTTTTTCGTACCATTTACCTAGCAAATGAATGAATTAACTGGGGCTCAACAATAGCTTTTTTCACACTTATTTGGCTTTCTGCCGGGTCTCTTCTTCTTGAGTATAGGAAAAGTATTAAAGTCGATGTTGACTACGGAAAATTATTTGCACTGAAGTAAGATTTCAGGGAACAGGTTTCAAATTGTAAGACATTTCCAGGGGCAGATGTGGACTCTGACCACAATCTATTGGTTATGAACTGTAGATTAAAACTGAAGAAACTACAAAAAGGTGGGAGTTTAAGATGGGACCTGGATAAACTGACTAAACCAGAGGTTGTACAGAGTTTCAGGGAGAGCATAAGGGAACAATTGACAGGAATGGGAGAAATAAACACAGTAGAAGAAGAATGGGTAGCTCTGAGGGATGAAGTAGTGAAGGCGGCAGAGGATCAAGTAGGTAAAAAGACAAGGATTAGTAGAAATCCTTGGGTAACAGAAGAAATATTGAATTTAATTTATGAAAGGAGAAAATATAAAAATGCAGTAAACGAAGCTGGCAAAAAGGAATACAAACGTCTCAAAAATGAGATTGACAGGAAGTGCAAAATGGCTAAGCAGGGATGGCTAGAGGACAAATGTAAAGATGTAGAGGCTTATCTCACTAGGGGTAAGATAGATACTGCCTACAGGAAAATTAAAGAGACCTTTGGAGAAAAGAGAGGCACTTGTATGAATATCAAGAGCTCAGATGGAAACCCAGTTCTAAGCAAAGAAGGGAAAGCAGAAAGGTGGAAGGAGTATATAGCGGGTCTATACAAGGGTGATGTACTTGAGGACAATATTATGGAAATTGAAGAGGATGTAGATGAAGATGAAATGGGAGACACGATACTACGTGAAGCGTTTGACAGAGCACTGAAGGACCTGAGTCGAAACAAGGACCCGGGAGTAGACAACATTCTATTGGAACTACTGACGGCCTTGGGAGAGCCAGTCCTGACAAAACTCTACCATCTGGTGAGCAAGATGTATGAGACAGGTGAAATACCCTCAGACTTCAAGAAGAATATAATAATTCCAATCCCAAAGAAAGCAGGTGTTGACAGATGTGAAAATTACCGAACTATCAGTTTAATAAGTCGCTGCTGCAAAATACTAATGCGAATTCTTTACAGACGAATGGAAAAACTGGTAGAAGCCGACCTCGGGGAAGATCAGTTTGGATTCCGCAGAAATGTTGGAACACGTGAGGCAATACTGACCCTACGACTTATCTTAGAAAATAGATTATCGAAAGGTAAACCTACGTTTCTAGCATTTGTAGACTTAGAGAAAGCTTTTGACAATGTTGACTGGAATACTCTCAAATTCTAAAGATGGCAGGGGTAAAATACAGGGAGCGAAAGGCTACTTACAATTTGTACAGAAACCAGATGGCAGTTATAAGACTCGAGGGGCATGAAAGGGAAGCAGCGGTTGGGAAGGGAGTGAGAAAGGGCTGTAGCCTGTCCCCGATGTTATTCAATCTGTATATTGAGCAAGCAGTAAAGGAAAGAAAAATTCGGAGTAGGTATTAAAATCCATGGAGAAGAAATAAAAATGTTGAGGTTCGCCGATGACATTGTAATTCTGTCAGAGACAGCAAAGGACTTGGAAGAGCAGTTGAATGGAATGGATAGTGTCTTGAAGGGAGGATATAAGATGAACATCAACAAAAGCCAAACGAGGATAATGGAATGTAGTCGAATTAAGTCGGGTGATGCTGAGGGAATTAGATTAGGAAATGAGACACTTAAAGTAGTAAAGGAGTTTTGCTATTTGGGGAGCAAAATAACAGATGATGGTCGAAGTAGAGAGGATATAAAATGTAGACTGGCAATGCCAAGGAAAGCGTTTCTGAAGAAGAGAAATTTGTTAACATCGAGTGTAAATTTAAGTGTCCGGAAGTCGTTTCTGAAAGTATTTGTATGGAGTGTAGCCACGTATGGAAGTGAAACATGGACGATAAATAGTTTGGACAAGAAGAGAATAGAAGCTTTTGAAATGTGGTCCCATAGAAGAATGCTGAAGATTGGATGGGTAGATCACGTAACTAATGAGGAGGTATTGAGTAGAATTGGGGAGAAGAGGAGTTTGTGGCACAACTTGACAAGAAGAAGGGATCGGTTGGTAGGACATGTTCTGAGGCAACAAGGGATCACAAATTTAGTACTGGAGGGCAGCGTGGAGGGTAAAAATCGTAGAGCGAGACCAAGAGATGAATACACTAAGCAAATTCAGAAGGATTTAGGTTGCAGTAGGTACTGGGAGATGAAGAAGCTTGCACGGATAGAGTAGCATGAAGAGCTGCATCAAACCAATCTCAGGAGTGAAGACAACAACAACAACAACAAGATTTCAATACACGCTTTAATATCCCATGAATATGTATTACTAGATAGCATTAAAAAGCACAACAAAACAAACTAAAGATGTGCTGGTGTGTGTTCTGGGCTCGTCAGAATACATAAACAAGAACAAGATATAACTACGAAATACATACAGTTGGCAGCGTAACTGGAAACGCGGTTGCAGCAAAGTTGACATTGGCAAAGTATCGCAACTTCACAATTATAAAGGAAGCTTTTCTAAGCAAAGACGAAATTGATTTATGTAGGGATGAATGAGAAGTAAGACGATTCACAGTTCCAATAAACAATGTGCCAGCGACTAAACTGAGGAGACGAACTGCGAGCTTCTATGCAGCGCAGTAGTTTGCTAAGGTGTCAACCTCCGTACGATGCACCGATGATTTGGCTTCAGTTATACTAAGAATACTTTCATGGATACAAAGTAATGTTAAAGTTAACATGTATGTCACCCATTTTGAAGTTTTAGAAACGCACGTCTATTGATCGGGTATTATCAACGATGCGTAATTCAAATAATGCTATACATTCACAGTAATTGTTCGCGTTACTGCAGTGTCCAGCAGATTCCAAATTAAGAAGATAAATATAAATTTATGCTAGTCTGTTACACGATATAATTATTGCAGAAATAATATTGCACATAATACACCTTATTTTATTTCAGTTTCCTTCTGGCTTTTTTGTAGAAACAATGAGATTCTTTCCTTTTGGAGAATAGGCAGTACTGGCACTTCCGCATTGTTACAGTCAAGAGCAGAAGCAGAAAGTGAACAGTCGGCTAGCAGCCATTAAAATCGTCGACAGTGCTTGCCGTTATCATGGTTATGTCATAATAGAGATAAAGTGTTGGCGTCTCTCAAATCTTTACGCAGCTTCTGTACAAAATTAATCTACTGCTTTGACGTGGAGGAATAATAAAAGAACAATTAGGTTAGAATACTCAGTCAAGCCGGAGGACACGTCGACGAGCAATGAGCCGGAATTTCGAAGCCGTAGTCAAAATTTAAAAAAATATAAAATTAATAGTTACGAAATTTCAGCTAGACGATAGGGTATGGTGATGTTCAGACTGTTAAATCCCGCTCAACGAAACAGCCGCCAGCTTAATCCGATTATTGTATTTCAGGTAAAATTTTTTGCGCTGTTTTGGGTGATACGTCGAGCTAGCCGGGCGGAGAAAAGTGGAGGTCTTTCATGTTAAATATTTTTGTTCTCTATACTCGGACCACGAAGTTTTAAAATGGAGGCTGCTGCAGGAAATATTTGTTTAAATACGAATGCTTATTTAATACTTTAATCGTATAGCCACAACTGTTTTTTGTTACTTAATGTTCATACTGAAAATCAATGAAAGAATTGTAAAGAGACAACTTTCACATTGTTCCGCCCTCCGAATTTTCTAATTAAATATCCACTGTTTTTTTCGTGAAAAGTAAAATTTAACCACTACTGTTCCAGCAGCTTATTACATTTGACATGACAGCTGCTTTATGCAATCAGTTGAACATTTCGTGAATATCGATTAAAAAGTGTAAAATTTAGTCCAGAGCGATGCAAAAAGGGCAATAGCCGAACGCTACAGCACCATTATGCAAACACAAACATCTTATCGAATGGTGATACAACGAATAATGGTAGTGTTACATGAAATAAATAAAGTGACTTTCGGTATTGTAACTAACATGTAGAACTAATAATGTTACAATATCCGGCGATGACGGCGTAGATCTGTCGAAACCAGTCATAATAATATAAAGAATTGTTAGCGATCTTGGCTAACTTGATTCTTCAAGCATAATATAACTTTCAAAGCGCCTGTTAAACATATTATAATATTTCATGATGCTGAAAAGTCCCCTCCCAAATAAACTTCAGGTAATTTTTATCATACTGGGAAGTCTCTGGACAGAAATGAATGGACGTTCCACTTCAGTGCTTTACAGTGTGAGGCAAATTATTTTAAAGCAAAACTGAGGGCAAAACATCTGGAAGAAGGGAATATGACTACTTTTATAAGTTAAACGAACGTCTGAATAGTTGTATCCTTTCGTTGCGCAGACAAGAAAGAAATCATCGGGTCGTCCTTAAAAATAGTTTGAAGAATTATTCTACAGTTCAAAACAAGGAAATTTCGGTGATCTTTTTCAAATTATATCAGCCGAGCTATCATACTCCGCAGAAATGATTCACATAATTTCAGGAAAGTTGGACGTTTCACAGGTTTAAGTTAGGAATATTCATCACTCTTGTTTTTAATTTAATACTAATTTTTCCGTCGGGTTCCCTAAGAATCATGTTGCCGGAGTTTTGCCGTATATTATTTCGTTCCGCTCAAAAGTTGAATTGCATTCGAAACAATATTGTTTTGGGGTCGTGTCTTTTTACGTCTGAACTGCTACTTTTCACATCGGTGCAGGTTAGTTGGACCAGCTGGCTGGCCATGCTGTCCAAGTTAAAATGCACCGGTAAAGACGTTGTCCCGTATTATCTCAGAGTCGACGTGCGAATAATGCAAAAAAGGTATCACTATAGTCTACTTCAGTGTTATGGAAACTATTTGGGTTCCGCTCCGCTTGAAACGAAATCCAGTGAGATTCCAGCAAACGCGGAAAAATAGATAGTTCAGGTGTTTTCTTATGGTGTACACAATTTAGTCTCTGCGGTCGAGTCAGCTGTATGAATGCTTTCGCTGATACTGTAGGTTTGAGTGTTTTCATTTACAGCCTGTTGTCTGACAAAAGTCTCTGTCACTTACTGCTGTTATACGAATGGCTTCACTCCGGACTTGACTTTCGTCTTTCCGGAACCTTTACTAGAGGGTTACCAGCTTGCTTTTTTAAGAGACAAATAAAATACTTCATTTCCAGGAGTAGTGAAATAAAAAATTGTAAAAAATAAATATTAACAAAATTAATGTTTTTTTAATGAAGTTTACATACTTCTAGCATTAAATATGGATTTGTTGTCGGTTTTAAAAGATTACGTTATAAAGTAATGTTCAAATAAATGAACAATTACTTTTTAATTTAAATTTATTGAAGCTCTGCATTCATCGCCGATAATTCTATTTCGGTAAATGCTGAGGTGACGTGAACAGCAAGCATATAAGGTACAACTTCTTAAATTGTTTGGTGACTTACTCGCTTGCTTTTTAAGCATATACTGCACCTGTCCGAAGTATTTATTTTGCGAGAATTATTTGTAATCATTCGTCAGTTTTCACTGACTTTCTTTAAGCAGTACAGTGTCATAATATGAATCTGTCCTTGCAGATATTGTATACCGCATTGAATTTCTCTAAAGGACCTTTTTTTATCCAGCCAATGAGCGTTCCAGTATTCTGTTCCGGACACAAAGTTCACTACTAAGACAACCTCTTCATAAGTCATGGACGAAACACTGAACTAAAAGCTATTTGTTGGCACTCAATAAAACGAAAATGTCGAAATGCCACTAAACAGTGACGACTGGTGGCAACAGCGTGCAGTCAACAATAATAACTTAACAATGGCAAAACGATCGAATGCGCCAGGCTGCGTCGACTGTTAACAATCGGTCGCTCCCATAAGACTGGTTTTACTCGAAAGAAATGAATGAATAATAAAACCTCAGATATTTCAACAATAAACGGTAACTAACAGAAATATAAACTGAATTTTCTTCTAGTTATTCACAGTTATGTAAATTAGGCTATCAGAATAAATATATTCCCATACACTCGCTTGCACTGCCATTCCCAGTGTTATGTTTACAAATTAATCTACAACATTTATTTGGGACGTAACTTGTCGATTTCGGCTGAACTGATATGCAATAACGTGACTGAATCACAAAAATCGTCGAATGATGCGGATGTATCTGCACGTTAATGTGACCAATCTTTCCAGTGAAACTGAAGCAAAATTACGCTCAATTACGACAAAATATAATGCTTTTCCGGTAGTGGATGTCCGACAAAAGTAAAAAAATGCCTCCACCGTGACAGTGTTTTACCACTGCCGTGACCAGGATTCGAACCTGGGTTATTGCGGCCACAACGCAATGTCCTAACCACTAGACGATCACGGCTAACCGGAGGACGGACGTTAATGGTCTTCGCAGCGGCACACACTGCACTAACCCAGCGCCATCTGCCAGTGTTATCTCGCCCTAGACGTTGGCGCCATCTGTGAGCTCTACAACGAACTTAACTCACAGCTGAAGGAATCGCCGCGCACGTGGCTGCCGCAGTAAATATCGGGTCACAGTCAGTTCCATACATTGCCTGACACCTCAAAACCAGAAAAACGATAGAGGCCACACGCTGCGGGCGTTTTTAATCCTCTAATGGGGCGGGGTTGTATGGACATACTACCTCCCTATCTCTACTCTGCACAAATTTAAAATCTGCTGTTGGTGAGCATTAATATTTCCTGAAATAATCGTGAAAAAGATAGGTTAATGAGCAGTGTATATTACAATTTGTTACTCATATTAATCTTCTTCCTGTGGAAATACAGATATAAAAACACTCCACGTGTGACTTACCAAGAGCACTCAAACATGTAAGCACTACCTTTCTAAAATATTGTAGTCCGAACATGAACATTGTTACCAGTTTATATACCTTTCGTTGTTCCTTTGTCGGTAACTTGATTATTGCGATCTTCTTGAATATACGAGTATACGATCCTTCTTCGTGCCGAATTTTGATTTGAACTGCCAAAGGCTATTCGATAGTTTTACTTTTGAAGCATACTTCTACATTACAGCAACACAGAAACAACATTGAAACCTTTTCATCACGAATCTCCTTGTATTACACACATGGTAAAAAGCAAAAAATGTACTATAACCCTATAAGGATAAGAAAAAACACTCAAGACAATAATAAATGTTTTATGAAGCTAGTGCTTACGCAATTGGATTGTTATTGATAAATATTTGAGAAGTGTTAATGAAAGAGCTACTACAAATGATTCATTCGTTTTCAGAGCTCTGTGTTCTCTAAAGTATTACATGTACAAATATGACTGATGCATGAATAGATCGTAAACTCATGAAGTACGCATTTTGCGCACCACTAATGTTCTATGAATGCCCTATGGTCACACGACACACGTCAAGCGGTAGTGAAGTTCGTTCCATACATTATGTAGCCAACATACTGTCAGTGTGAACAGGGTAGCACTGATACGTTCTCTGAGCTGTTCCATTGTTTTTGGCCGTGGAGGGTACATAAACACGGTCCTTAATAAAGGTGCCGGTCATAATCGTACGGTTTTAGTTATTGCACGAGCTGGAGACGGTACGATTTGAAATGTAACCGCCGCTCAAAATCTTCCATACAGTTTGTTGCCCTTATTCCAAGTTCGTACCTTGTGTAGATCGTTGATTCTTTTCACCCTCTCCATGGTTTCATCTGCCAAACTTGCTCGACCGGTACCTTTCTGTTATCAGAGACAACCGGTGCCTCTAAGTTGTTGATACCAAAGCACTACACTCTGTTTACATGGCGGTTCTTCTCCGTAATTCCTTCTGAATAAGAACTGCACTGCCATGACAGTCAAAACATCTTGCATATTCCAAGATACAAGAACTGTTTTCTCGCTTTGTCGCCATTTGCCAAGACACTGCACTCGTAACGCCAACTGGTGGTCACAATGCAAACCCGGTGAGTTTACGGTTCTATTCGCACATCAATTAGGCTTGTTCATGTAATATAGAACTCTGAAAACAAACGAATCATTTATAGCAGTCCTGTAGCGGTGTATCTGTTGTGGCCAGAATATCAAAAAAATTCTGTAAAAAGAAAATGAGTGCCTACGAACAAGATCTGCACACAACGCATATAGTTGAAGATCTGCGATGATCTGTGATTGGACAATTATTGGAGCAACGCTGGATGTCTAATGACAGTTAAGGGAACGATAAAGTGATGCATACATTCCAAGAGTGCCATGAGTGATAACAATGTCTGCACCACAACACATTAACTTCAAGAATGATACTCATGTCTTTCTAAATAAATGATGATAAACTCCAATCCACTCAGTTTCGTAGGTAGAGTGTGTAAAGTCTAGAAGAAACTTTCTGAGATAACTACATCTAAAACTTTGAAACTACTTTTAAAACTTTCGGCAAATCGAATTATTAAGGTGAAATACCCAATAATTGAATTAATATTTCATTATGTCTCTTACAACACTTAAATTTCTTCCTTCATTTATTTATTTTTTATTTTATTAATCAAAACAACCATAGGAAATTTGATGTGAACGCACTTCACTGATAAAACGAACAGCTAGTATTCGAGAGGAAAAAATGAATACATCAACAAAGTCGATCAATTTTTCAATATTTCTTATTTTCACCAGCTCTTTAAACATCGGTCTGCCATTTCTATAACGATAAAATAACATTATATAAGACCATTGTTACTAACGCTATTAGTCGGTTATTCGTTAACATGAACCCCAAGGCGTTCTTTACGCCCATTGATGTCATACTTAACCTACTTCCTTTACTTGATAGAAAAAGAAAATATATACGGCTGAAAAAAAACAAAATTTAAATCTAAGTTACGAGTTGCTCACTCCATACGTTTTGCGGGCGGAATTAAAAATTTACGACGCCCTCCCAGTTCTTATCATTCAATATGACTACCTTCTTTGTATGAATCTGTCTACTTTTAACAACTTATTGAATCTCTTGATTGGTAGAACTCAGAGCTAAATGCTTTCTTTGAACATCAAAATACTCAACATAAAATAAAAACGTCTTATGTATCAGGGAGGCACTTCCACAAATTTGTTAGTCCGTAATTCCGCTGCATAGTGCATCACCTTAAGTCTCTTCCAATACCGGAATCAGGTTTTCAAAAGAGCAGACTGACGGCAAATGTTACACATTGACTGCATGAACCGGCGTCTTTTCAAATATTATATACCGAATTTCGATTACGACTGTATCAGTACAAATGCAGAACGGAATCCCGTTTGTCTTCGTAATGAAAGAGCAAAAAGTTTCACTTGTCTCCCTGCTAACAGGGACACCATGAATGTAACCGATTGCTACTATCATCGAACCTATTCTTACGTAAAAATATCGTATTCAATTCGAAATGAATACTTCGCTGTTGTTTTTCAAGCTGCAGTGAAATCCGAACATTTGTTTTGGCTACTCTGGCCCCCATCCAATTCAACTCGTTGAGTCGCAGAAGACAATAGCATACGTTCCCGCGTGGTGTATTGTTCGAAAAGCATTGTCAGCATGTTTTATAACACGTAAAAGCCACAGTAAGGCAGTCGCTCAGACAAAACAACCACGCTGAATTTTGATATTTCGAATTTTCATTTCTAGAAGATGCAATGAAAGTAGAAACGATTTGTTATTGACAATTGTTAATCTGAAAAGCACTGTGTAAACCATTGACAGTTGTGCACTTGCTCCATATTCAAGTACGAAACAAGTGAAATTATTGTTAACTAAAATAACAACTGCAAAAATGTACTGATTAATAAAAATGTAGCCGGCCGGGGTGGCCGAACGGTTCTAGGCGCTTCAGTCTGGATCCGCGCGACCGCTACGGTCGCAGGTTCGAATCCTGCCTCGGGCATGGATGTGTGTGATGTCCTTAGATTAGTTAGGTTTAAGTAGTTCTAAGTTCTAGGACACTGATGACCTTAGAAGTTAAGTCCCATAGTGCTCAGAGCCATTTAAAAAAAAAAAATGTAACGGAATAACTGTGGTGTCACCGCCAGACACCACACTTGCTAGGTGGTAGCCTTTAAATCGGCCGCGGTCCGTTAGTATACGTCGGACCCGCGTTTCGCCACTATCAGTGTTTGCAGACCGAGCGCCGCCACACGGCAGGTCTAGAGAGACGTCCTAGCACTCGCCCCTGTTGTACAACCGACTTTGCTAGCGATGGTTCACTGACAAAATACGCTCTCAATTGCCGAGACGATAGTTAGTATAGCCTTCAGCTACGTCATTTGCTACGACCTAGCAAGGCGCCATTATCATTTGCTATTTATCTTGTGATGCATGTCCCGTCAAGAGCTATGTTCACCTCTTATGGATTAAAGTTAAGTATTCCAGCAGCTTCGTACTTTATTTGCTAGTCTCAATTACTTTACCTGTTCCAGACCTCACGCCAGCCTGCGTGAGGTTAAACGCGTGCCTTTCGGCTACCCGTCACTGTGGATTGGCTGTCTTGCCAGCCCACAACAATAACGTGGCCATTTTGAGCACAAACTTCGCTCTTACTTGGCATGGTTTCTAACTCAAGTCCTGCCACAATATACTATCTCTCTCTACAGTGTTGTTTGTACTTGATGAAGCACATGGTAACGTTGCATGATGTGAAAAATAGTAAAGAAATGTTGCTTAAGAGTTGAACTTCACATTTTTCATACCGAACTAATAATTTAAGCTGTACTTCAGATTTACAATTAGAAAACATGCCTTTAGTGATATTAATACCGCAGGAAAACACATCAATATAGAATTCGGCGAGGTTAGCGCAGAACAATTTGCATTTCCGAATGTAGATTCTAGACACCGTATTTCATAGACTTCAAAGAGTCATGCTGATTCTTTGAAAAGAGCTCTTCCTAGTGAAATATAATATTCGTAGTCTGGATGTGCCCTATGGTCCTGCAACACGACAGTCATATTGGTATGTAATTCTATTCATCTGTTCTTTTACCCTTTTGTAAACAGGATTAGCCTGCTTTCTTTTCTTGATATGCGGGAATGTTTGCTGTGCGAGAGATTCCAAGTAAACATGATGTATGAAATTCGTTGTCTTTAAAAAGCCTTTGACACATGAAAAGCGGAAAGCCTATTTGAACCCACAGCACAATCAAGAATTTTCAGAGTTACTGAAATTGACACAGTGTTACTTTGCTGTTTGAGGCTATAATGACAACATCGTAAGGTTTTGTCTTTCATAAACGGCCAACGGACAATGATGCGCAATAAACTGAAAACCGACACAGTCACAAATATGATAATGTTGTTGAGTAATTTAAAATTATCCTGTGAAGAGTACCACAAAATGATCTCCGTGAAAAATAATGTTCTTGACAAGGTGGGTTCAAACAAGGAATGTTAGTATTTGACTAGAGACTACTGTTATTCCTCCCCCCCATGAACCATGGACCTTGCCGTTGGTGGGGAGGCTTGCGTGCCTCAGCGATACAGATGGCCGTACTGTAGGTGCAACCACAACGGAGGGGTATCCGTGGAGAGGCCAGACAAATGTGTGGTTCCTGAAGAGGGGCAGCAGCCTTTTCAGTAGTTGCAGGGGCAACAGTCTGGATGATCGACTGATCAGGCCTTGTAACACTAACCAAAACGGCCTTGCTGTGCTGGTACTGCGAACGGCTGAAAGCAAGGGGAAACTACGGCCGTAATTTTTCCCAACGGCATGCAGCTTTACTGTATGGTTAAATGATGATGGCGTCCTGTTGGGTAAAATATTCCGGAGGTAAAATAGTCCCCCATTCGAATCTCCGGACGGAGACTACTCAAGATGACGTCATTATCAGGAGAAAGAAAACTGGCGTTCTGCGGATCGGAGCGTGGAATGTCAGATCCCTTAATCGGGCAGGTAGGTTAGAAAATTTAAAAAGGGAAATGGATAGGTTAAATTTAGATATAGTGGGAATTAGTGAAGTTCGGCGGCAGGAGTAACAAGACTTTTGGTCAGGTGAATACAGGGTTATAAATACAAAAACAAATAGGGGTAATGCAGGAGTAGGTTTAATAATGAATAAAAAAAATAGGAGTGCGGGTAAGCTACTACAAACAGCATAGTGAACGCATTATTGTGGCCAAGATAGACACAAAGCCCACACCTACTACAATAGTACAAGTTTATATACCAACTAGCTCTGCAGATGATGATGAAATTGATGAAATGTATGAAGAGATAAAAGAAATTATTCAGGTAGTGAAGGGAGACGAAAATTTGTCATGGGTGACTGGAATTCGAGAGTAGGAAAAGGGAGAGAAGGAAACATAGTAGGTGAATATGGATTGGGGGAAAGAAATGAAAGAGGAAGCCGTCTAGTAGAATTTTACACAGAGCATAACCTAATCATAGCTAATACTTCGTTCAAGAATCATAAAAGAATGTTGTACACATGGAAGAATCCTGGAAATGCTAGAAGGTATCAGATAGATTATATAATGGTAAGACAGAGATTTAGGAACCAGGTATTAAATTGTAAGAAATTTCCAGGAGCAGAAGTGGACTCTGACCACAATCTATTGGCTATGAGCTTTAGATTAAAACTGAAGAAACTGCAAAAAGGTGGGAATTTAAGGAGATGGGATCTGGACAAGCCGAAGGAACCAGAGGTTGTACAGAGTTTCAGGAAGACCATAAGGGAACAATTGTCACAAATGGGGGAAAGAAATACAGTAGAAGAAGAATGGGTAGCTCTGAGGGATGAAGTAGTGAAGGCAGCAGAGGATCAAGTAGGTAAAAAGACGGGGGCTAGTAGAAATCCTTGGGTAACAGAAGAAATATTGAATTTAATTGATGAAAGAAGAAAATATAAAAATGCAGTAAATGAAGCAGGCAAAAAGGAATACAAACGTCTCAAAAATGAGATCGAGAGTAAATGCAAAATAGCTAAGCAGGGATGGCTAGAGGACAAATGTAAGGATGTAGAGGCTTATCTCACTAGGGGTAAGATAGATACTGCCTACAGGAAAATTAAAGAGATCGTTGGAGAAAAGAGAACCACTTGTATGAATATCAAGAGCTCAGACGGAAACCCAGTTCTAAGCAGAGAAGGGAAAGCAGAGAGGTGGAAGGAGTATATAGAGGGTCTATACAAGGGCGACGTACTCGAGGACAATATTCTGGAAATGGAAGAGAATGTAGATGAAGACGAAATGGGAGATACAATACTGCGTGAAGAGTTTGACAGAGCACTGAAAGACCTGAGTCGAAACAAGGCCCCGGGAGTAGACAACACTACTGACGGCCTTGGGAGAGCCAGTCCTGACAATACTCTTCCATCTGGTGAGCAAGATGTATGAGACAGGCGAAATTCCCTCAGACTTCAAGAAGAATATAATAATTCCAATCCCAATTAAAGTAAGTGTTGACAGATGTGAAAATTACCGAACAATCAGTTTAATAAGCCACAGCTGCAAAATACTAACGCGAATTCTTTACAGACGAATGGAAAAACTAGTAGAAGCCAACCTTGGGGAAGATCAGTTTGGATTCCGTAGAAATATTGGAACACGTGAGCCAATACCGACCTTACGACTTATCTTAGAAGAAAGATTAAGAAAAGGCAAACCTACGTATCTAACATTTGTAGACTTGGAGAAAGCTTTTGACAATGATGACTGGAATACTCTCTATCAAATTCTCAAGGTGGCAGGGGTAAAATACAGGGAGCGAAAGGCTATTTACAATTTTTACAGATACCAGATGGCAGTTATAAGAGGGATTCAATCTGTATATTGAGCAAGCAGTAAAGGAAACAAAAGAAAAATTCGGAGTAGGTATTAAAATCCATGGAGAAGAAATAAAAACTTTGAGGTTCACCGATGGCATTGTATTTCTGTCAGAAACAGCAAAGGACTTGGAAGGGCAGTTGAATGGAATGGATAGGGTGTTGAAAGGAGGATATAAGATGAACATCAACAACAGCAAAACGAGGATAATGGAATGTAGTCGAATTAAGTCGGGTGATGCTGAGGAAATTACATTAGGAAATGAGACACTTCACGTAGTAAATGAGTTTTGCTATTTGGGGAGCAAAATAACAGATGATGATCGAAGTAGAGAGGATATAAAATGTAGACTGGCAAAGGCAAGAAAAGCGTTTCTGAAGCAGAGAAATTTGTTAACATCGAGTCTAGATTTAAGTGTCAGGAAGTTGTTTCTGAAAGTAATTGTATGGAGTGTAGCCATGTATGGAAGTGAAACATGGACGATAAATAGTTTGGACAAGAAGAGAATAGAAGCTTTCGAAATGTGGTGCTACAGAAGAATGCTGAAGTAGATGGGAAGATCACATAACTAATGAGGAGGTATGGAATAGAATTGGGGAGAAGAGGAGTTTGTGGCACAACTGGACAAGAAGAAGGGACCGGTTGGTAGGACATGTTCTGAGGCATCAAGGGATCACAAATTTAGCATTGGAGGGCAGTGTGGAGGGTAAAAATCATAGAGGGAGACCAAGAGATGAATACACTAAGCAGATTCAGAAGGACGTAGGTTGCAGTAAGTAGTGGGAGACGAAGAAGCTTGCACAGGATAGAGTAGCATGGAGAGCTGCATCAAACCAGTCGCAGGACTGAAGACCACAACAACAACATTGTTATTCCTTTATGAATCTAACTGAAATGACAAAAGTTATGAATATATTTTCGTTTTCCGTCCCTGAAGAATGGATACATATTTATTTTGTCTAATGCAGAACTTTTAGTTTATTCTGAAATAAGATCATCTTAGGAAGAAAACTGAGCAGTTAAGATGTCTGAGCACTTAATTACTATAATAATTGGAAAATTATAGTACTCTAAAATTTCTGAAAGCCTTCTGTAACTGGAGCACAGCGATCGGTATAAAATGTTGTAAATCAAATAAAAACAGTCTCGATCTCGTTTTCAAATTTTTTCTCTACGGATGTCACTCCGTCTGCCGCCAGCAATTGCCATAATGGCTAGGAAAATCTTGAAGATGGTGTGAGGAAAGGGTCGTAACCGGTTGTTACAGAGTAAAAATCTGAAAACGCGGTCAAGACTGCTTTTATCTGATTTTGAGAATTATAGATCTGTTTCCTTTTTTTAAAGCACGTCTAAGGTTGATCTCACAAAAATTCAGAGTAATTAGTTATTAATAAAATAGGTAGTCCGGCTTTTAGGGCAAAATCTCCGACTAAATAAAACGGCGGGCCTGGTTTCTCTGTTTTTGGATCTAGCAACCCAGTCTGAGGCACAACATTGTATGGAATTAAATCAATGGAACACTATGTAACCGTACCTTCCGAAACGAAGGGGAGGGGGAAAAAAAGCAAATATGTTATCATCTTCCTGTTACAGGTTCGCCCCAACGTCTTCACCTTGACAAAGGGTAACGCCAGTCTACAATACACGAGCACTTTGTGTGAATATGTAATTATCGCGACATGTCTGGTTTTCGCTAAAGCACTGTAGCAGAGAAGAGAGACACTCAGTTCTTCGTGCTAGCAAATATCTGCACAGCTATCAAATCTTTGGCTCTTCCCGACAGGCGGATGTCCGCGAACGTCCAGCGAGTATTATCTGGCGAGAACATCACATTAGGAAGGGTGGGTAGGAGAGGAGGGGGGAGTGGTGGGGAGGGGAGCGGAGGGGAGGGAAGGAGAGAGGAGGGGTAGGGACGGCGTATCGGGCTGCTATCGCATTAGCGCGCAGCGTCTCGTGGGGGATTCGCGGCCACTTCCCGGCTCACAAAGCTCGCGCCGGACTCGGCTGCGAGGCCAGAGCGCTGTTTGCACAGCCCGGAGCCCCCCAGGGGGCAATATCGCCGCCGCCGCAGCCTGTTTAACTTCCTGCCGCGGACCGATTCGTAAACACCGTCTTATTTGCATCCGCTCGTACGACTTGCCGGCGACTCGTTGCTCGAAATTGGATAACGTCCTTAGCTGTCCGGCCAGGCGGCCTTGCCCGCGGTGGACTGTTGGCAAATACGGTCCCCAGAGGCGGCCAGCTGCTCACGGAGAGCAGGGAAGGAAAATCGTGTGCCGTCGTCTGTCCAACTGGGGATTTGATCTCCTCATTCGAAAATACCGTGTCGCTATAATTTAAATGCGGCTTCTCACGGAAGTCCAGTGGGCGCTGTAATTATCGTATGACATCGAAAATTATGCGTTAATGCGGTACCGATTTACGTTGGAAAAAGTAGTTCTAACTGTGGCCACTAGGTGCAAGTCTAGCGCTCTACACTATTTATATGACTATGATATCCACGCTGTCATTTAACAATCCATAACGTGAGTGAGCAGTATGTTTATCGAGAAGAGAGACCGTGCGTTGTCAGTGTGTTTTATGTGAATGACAGCAATTATATATGTGGTGTTTGTTGTTTCGAACACGCCCAAAGGAATAAATGACATTTAACTGCTAGTGGGCATTGACTTACATCCACGTGGAAAGTTAAAAACTTGTACCAGACGAGGATTCGAACCTCCAGCTCCTGCCTACTAGGCAGATACTCTGAGTATAAAACCATACAGACTCAGCGGCCATCGCAACTACATGGATTACCCGATCACGCCTCCAGTCAGACCCAAATTCTGAACTTATTCACACACTACTGTCGTACTGGCCCTGCCCATTATCCTCATTACTCGCGGTGTTTCGTCGATTCGCGTAAGAGTCAGAGTGTGGTGTGCATCTGCACTGAATGGATCATTGGGCAGCGTCGCCCCAAATATATATATAAGGTGAGGCTGGCCAACGATCCCTCCCTCCCCCCCTCTCTCTCTCTCTCTCTCTCTCTCTCTCTCTCTCTCTGCAGAGACCGGGCCAAATAGCGTCAAACGAAAAAACTACAAAGAACGAAACTTGTCTAGCTTGAAGGGGGAAACCAGATGGCGCTATGGTTGGCCCGTTAGAGTGCGCAGCCATAGGTCAAACGCATATCAACTGCGTTTTTTTAAAATAGGAACTTCCATTTTTATTACATATTCGTGTAGTACGTAAAGAAATATGAATGTTTTAGTTGGACGACTTTTTTCGCTTTGTGACAGATGGCGCTGTAATAGTCACAAACGTATAAGTACGTGGTATCACGTAACATTCCGCCAGTGCGGACGGTATTTGCTTCCTGACACATTACCCGTGTTAAAATGGACCGTTTACCAATTGCGGAAAAGGTCGATATCGTGTTGATGTATGGCTATTGTAATCATAATGCCCAACGGGCGTCTGCTATGTATGCTGCTCGGTATCCTGGACGACATCATCCAAATGTCCGGACCGTTCGCCGGATAGTTACGTTATTTAACGATACGGGAAGTGTTCAGCCACATGTGAAACGTCAACCACGACCTGCAACAAATGATGATGCCCAAATAGGTGTTTTAGCTACTGTCGCGGCTAATCCGCACATCAATAGCAGACAAATTGCGCGAGAATCGGGAATCTCAAAAACGTCGGTGTTGAGAATGCTACATCAACATCTATTCCACCCGTACCGCATTTCTATGCACCAGGAATTGCATTGCGACGACTTTGAACGTCGTGTACAGTTCTGCCACTGGGCACAAGAGAAATTACGGGGCGATGACAGATTTTTTGCACGCGTCCTATTTAGCGACGAAGCGTCATTCAACAACATCGGTAACGTAAACCGGCATTATATGCACTATTGGGCAACAGAAAATACACGATGGCTGTGACAAGTGGAACATCAGCGACCTTGGCGGATTAATGTATGGTGCGGCATTATGGGAGGAAGGATAATTAGCCCCCATTTTAACGATGGCAATCTAAATGGTGCAATTTATGCTGATTTCCTATGTAATGTTCTACCGATGTTACTACAAGCTGTTTCACTGCATGACAGAATGGCGATGTTCTTCTAACATGATGGGTGTCCGGCACATAGCTCGCGTGCGGTTGAAGCGGGATTGAATGGCATATTTCATGACAGGTGGATTGGTCGTCGAAGCACCATACCATGGCCCGCATGTTCACCGCATCTGACGTCCCCGGATTTCTTTCTGTGGGGAAAGTTGAAGGATATTTGCTATCGTGATCCACCGACAACACCTGACAACATGCGTCAGCGCATTGTCAATGCATGTGCGAACATTACGGAAGGTGAACTACTCGCTGTTGAGAGGAATGTCGTTACACGTATTGCGAAATGCATTGAGGTTGACGGACATCATTTTGAGCATTTATTGCATTAATGTGGTATTTTCAGGTAATGACGCTGTAACAGCATGCGTTCTCAAAAATGATAAGTTCACAAAGGTACATGTATCACATTGGAACAACCGAAATAAAATGTTCAAACGTACCTGCTTTCTGTATTTTAATTTAAAACACCTACCTGTTACCATCTGTTCCTCTAAAATTGTGAGCCATATGTTTGTGACTATTACAGCGCCATTTATCACAAAGCGAAAAAAGTGGTGCATCTAAAACATTCATATTTCTTTACGTACTACACGAATATGTAATAATAAATGGGGGTTCCTATTTTTAAAAAAAACGCAGATGATATCCGTTTGACCTATGGCAGCGCCATCTAGCGAGCCAAACATAGCGCCATTTGGCTTCCCCCTTCAAGCTAGACAAGTTTCGTTCTTTGTAGTTTTTTCGTTTGACGCATATTTCGTGAGATATTTGCCCCGGTCACGATCAATGGACCACCCTGTATATATGAGATCACTGTGTCCGGATGGCTTAGTAGTCGGAGCATCTGCGTAGCGAGCAGGAGCCCTGGATTCGAATCTCTAATTTCGGTCTGGCACAAATTTTCAACTTTCCTCATCGATATAGTGTCCACTAGCAGCTAAATGTCTGATTCCTTTATATCTTAAAGCATTGTGAGCATCACCGAATGAAAGGTCTGAGGAGAAGAACGATGTCATTAAATGGTTTAAAGAAGATGATAATGAAACTCGAAAACGCAGATGAACTTGATTAGGTACGTGGAAGAGGAAGGCGTCCTATCCCATTGGAAATTATTGACGAGGTTGCTGTTGCTGTAACGAGAATCGTCCATCTTGTGGTTAACTACACGGGAAGTTTAGCCGTCTATCTTACACCAGTCTCTGTACAAGATGCACGCGGTGCAGCAACTGAAACCTCATGATCCGCAGCAAAGTTCTGGATTTTCTCTTCGGCTTCTGGCAACACAAACAGAAGTTGATGACATGTGGACGAGCAATATTCCGTGGAGCAACGAGGAACATTTTACAGCACAGGGTGCAGTGAATACGCAGAAATGCCGAATTACCGTTAAGCCGTGTCTTGTGAACGAAGAGCCACTGCACCCACCGTATGTGACTCTGTGGTGTGGATTCAAATGCACCTTTATTCTCTGTCCGTTCTTCTTTGAAAAGGACTTGTCAAGTGCCCTGACTTAATGCAAGCTTCTACGAACATGTTACCTCTACATGTTTTTCAAAAATGGCTCTGAGCACTATGGGACTTACCTCCTGAGGTCATCAGTCCCCTAGAACTTAAACCTAACTAACCTAAGGACATCACACACATCCATGCCCGAGGCAGGATTCGAACCTGCGACCGTAGCGGTCACGCGGTTCCAGACTGAAGCGCCTAGAACCGCACTGCCACACCGGCCGGCTACATGTTTTTCAGATGAATGGCCTGCAAGGTCATCTAATCTGAACCAATGTGAATTTTGGCTCTGGGGATATATAAAAGAACGCATTTGCCATGGACACGTTCGGTCTGCACTTGAACTGTAGTCCAGTACACGGGAACACGTTGCTCAGATTCCATAGGAACTGCTGCGAGCAGTGTTGATCTCGCTGGTTTATGGATGCAGCACATCGTCAACATCTCTGGTGCTCATAGTGAAGAAATAGTCTACGGTGGTTTATGGATGCAGCACCTTGTCAACGTCTCTGGTGCTCATACTGAAGAAATAGTCTACGCCGGTCTGTGGATGCAGTTTCTCGTCAACGTCTCTGATGCTCATACTGAAGAAATAGTCTACGCTGGTTTATGGATGCAGCACCTCGTCAATGTCTCTGGTGCTCATACTGAAGAAATAGTCTACAGTGGTTTACGGATGCAGCACCTCGTCAACGTCTCTGGTGGTCATACTGAAGAAATAGTCTACACCGGTTTATGGATGCAGCACATCGTCAACATCTCTGGTGCTCATAGTGAAGAAATAGTCTACGGTGGTTTATGGATGCAGTACCTCGTCAACGTCTCTGGTGCTCATAATGAAGAAATAGTCTACTCTGGTTTATGGATGCAGCACCTCGTCAATGTCTCTGGTGCTCATACTGAAGAAATAGTCTACGGTGGTTTATGGATGCAGCACCTCGTCAATGTCTCTGGCGCTCATACTGAAGAAATAGTCTACGCTGGTTTACAGATGCAGCAGCTCGTCAACATCTCTGGTGCTCATACTGAAGAAGTAGTCTACGCAGTGGTATATTATAAAATCAACATTACGCCTTTCTCGCTTGTTTGACATCTTCTGCCCACATCCTTTTACATACAGAAACATTTCTATAAGTCTTTTTTGCATTCACAGCGCCAGATTTGTACCTGGTGGCGAAAATTGGAACTAATTTTTTTCCAGCGTAAAACGATTTCGCATTAACGCATGAGAATATCTACCAACCTGCCCTGCCATACGATGATTACATCCCACACTGGACGTCTGTGAGTAGCTGCTCTTTAATTATAACGACCCCTTAGTTTTTGCTTATTAGAGACTTTTCTTCGCCAGAGTGAGATTTTCACTCTGCAGTTTGGAAGGTAGGAGGCGAGGTGCTGGCAGAAGTAAAAGCTGTGTGGACAGGGCGTGAGTCGTGCTTGGGTAGCTCAGTGAGTAGAGCAGTTGCCCGCGAAAGGCAAAGATCCCGAGTTTGAGTCTCGGTCCGGGACACAGTTTTAACCTGCCAGGAAGTTTTCTTCGCTAAATAACTAATCTAGGAATAAATATGTATTGTTAAAACAGTTACTTCTATCAGACTTACTCATTTCATAAAAACCGATATCTTAGTAAATTTCTGTGAATAATGGAATAACATGTTTACTGTAAAGGGTGAGCCAGGTGAGAGACTGCCGCAAAATTTATCCTGACAGATCAAATATATCGAGGCGTAGTTTTCGCTAAGTTATAGCAAGCAATACAAAAAAAATTTCTGTCGTATGCTATAATTTTTAATTTTCGTAGCTGCCGACCTATACCGACAATAGGTAATTTTCTTCTAGAGTGTTTGGCGGGTAAGAGCTGGCAGTCTAGGTGTAAACGTGCCTTTAAATAGAATGGTTGCTTAGTAGTGCAGCAGAAGAGACAAGAACGATTAGGGTGCAATAAGAATGGAAGACCAAGAATGAAGTGACAGTGAAAAAAAGGTGTCTTTCATCGCTACTGTTCAATCTATACATAGAAGACGCTATGACAGAAATAAAACAACGGTTCAAGAATGGAATTAAAATTCTTAGTGAATAGATATCAGTGATAATGTTGGCCGATGACTTTCCTACCCTCAATAACAGTAAAAAAAGAATAACATCTTTTGAATGAAATGAACGGTCTAAAGTGTACAGAATATGGAAAAAGAGTAAAACGGAGGCAGATGAAAGTAATAACGAGTATCAGAAATTAGATTCGTGATAAAAGTAACACCAAAATTGGTGACCACTAAGTAGATGACAGCTCGGAAGAAAAATAGCACATGACGAACAAAGCGAGGACGACGTAAAAAGTAGACTCCACGCCACCACAATTTCGATGATGGGACTTCCTCTACTTCGTCCTTGTGTTTCGTGAACGACTGAGTGAAGTGTTCCTTGGTCAGTGGATAGGACGTGGGATTCCAAATTCACCATCCTCTTATCTCGCCTCGAAGTCCGTCCTGACCTTACGACGACCATAAAATCATGCGTCACAAAGAAGCAGTTCGTGAATAACAATGGTCTACAGGCTAGTGTACCTCAAACCTTACAGCAAGCGACACTGCAGCTGCTAAAGCGGGTGAATAGGACAACAAGGAGGCGTATGAAACTATACAGGGATAGCGGTAATTGCAAGGACGTTTCGGGCAAATATTTTAAGTTACAATGAAGTAACTGCACTCGTAAAGGGACGTTCTGGCCACCTCGTACGGCAACCAAGCAAACCACACCTCGTACAGCAACCAAGCAAACCGGGTGCGTCGACCTTGTGTTCAGTGATCGATGTAGCTACGTTGTCATGGTCCCCCACGACAATGCCTTTTATATCTCAGGGATCAGTGACGGGGGTGCGCGTCATGTAACTGTGGTGGTCGCGCATTGTTAATCAGGATGGAGTGTAATCACGCCAACAGGCGCCGGATTTTGTGTGTGACTAAGCAAAATCTAGCGCCGTATGCAATCCTATTGCTGTTTCAACATTCTCTGCATCCTGCTTAGCTGGGTGGGCCGGCACGGTAGCTCAGCTTGTTCAGTCAGAGAGCCGGTTGGCCTCCCTAATAAAAAAAAAAAAAAAAAAACTGAGTGAAAGGATCAACAAACGAACTTCAGCGGAAGTCATGTCCGCAACGCCAAAAATTTTTTTTTTTTTTTTTAATTTTAAAAAATGGTGATAACGTGTTTGCCTACCATGCAGAGGGCTCGGGTTGGGTTTCGTGCCAGGTTGGGAATTCTCCCTGCTCGTGGACTGGGTGTTGTGGTGTCATCATCATCGCCTCATCATCACCACACGCAAGTCGCCCAAGGTGGCGTCACGTGAAATAAGACTTGCATTCGGAGGCCCAGTTCCCTGGATGGGGCCTCCCGGCCATCATTGCCACACGATCATTTCATTTTTCATTTCCTGCAGACCATTTCATGCTCTCAGTGCTACAAGCGACAATATTCATATAAAATAAACGTCTTCGAAAGATTTATTTCATGTTAACCCTAACCTTAACGAATTCACGACATTAAAGCCAGCACAAATGTTTCGTATATCGCATACGGCACACCAACACACGATCTACACTATTGGCCATTAAAATTGCTACACCACGAAGATGACGTGCTACAGACGCGACATTTAACCGACACGACGAAGATGCTGTGATATGCAAATCATTAGCTTTTCAGAGCATTCACACAAGGTTGGCGCGGTGGCGACACCTACAACGTGCTGACATAAGGAAAGTTTCTAACCGATTTCTCATACACAAACAGCAGATGACCGGCGTTGCCTGGTGAAACATGTAAGGAGGAGAACTGCGTACCATCACATTTCCGACTTTGATAAAGGTCGGATTGTAAGCCTATCGCGATTGCGGTTTATCGTATCGCGACATTGCTGCTCGCGTTGGTCGAGATCCAATAACTGTTAGCAGAATATGGAATCGGTGGGTTCAGGAGGGTAATGCGGAACGCCGTGCTGGATGCCAACGGCGTCGTATCACTAGCAGTCGAGATGACAGGCATCTCATCCACACGGCTGTAACGGATCGTGCAGCCACGTCTCGATCCCTGAGTCAACAGATGGGGACGTTTGCAAGTCAACAACCATCTGCACGAACAGTTCGACGACGTTTGCAGCAGCATGGACTATCAGCTCGGAGACCATGGCTGCGGTTACCCTTGACGCTGCATCACACACAGGAGCGTCTGCGATGGTGTACTCAACGATGAACCTGGGTGCACGAATGGCAAACGTCATTTTTTCGGATGAATCCAGGTAGTGTTTACAGCATCATGATGGTCGCATCCGTGTTTGGCGACATCGCAGTAAACGCACTTTGGAAGCGTGCATTCGTCATCGCCATAGTGGCGTATCACCTGACGTGATGGTATGGGGTGCCATTGGTTACACGTCTCGGTCACCTCTTGTTTGCATTGACGACACTTTGAACAGTGGACGTCACATTTGAAATGTGTTACGACCCGTGGCTTTCATTCGATCCCTGTGAAACCCTACATCTCAGCAGGATAACGCACGACCGCTTGTTGCAGGTCCTGTACGGGCCTTTCTGGATACAGAAAATGTTCGACTGCAGCCCTGGCCAGCACATTCTCCAGATCTCTCACCAATTGAAAACGTCTGGTCAATGGTGGCCGAGCAACTGGCTTGTCACAATACTCCGGTCACTACTCTTGATGAACTGTGGTATCGTGTTGAATCTGCATGGGCAGCTGTACCTGTACACGCCATCCAAGTTCTGTCTGACTCAATGCCCAGGAATACCAAGGCCGTTACTACGGCCAGGCGTGGTTGTTCTGGGTACTGATTTCTCAGGATCTATGCATCCAAATTGCGTGAAAATGTAATCACATGTCAGTTCTAGTATATATTTGTGCAATGTATACACGTTTATCATCTGCATTTCTTCTTAGTGTAGAAATTTTATAGTTCCACGATCGTCACTTAGATGATGTATATTATTGTCTTTCCATTGTATGTAAAGGGGTCTTTATTAACGGACGATTATACTAGGCATGTATGGGAATTTAAGAAGAAGAAGAAGAAGAAGAAGAAGAAGAAGAAGAAGAGGGGAGAAAAAAACCTCATAAAACATTTTTTAAACCAAAATTTACTTTTACATGAAAGGGCATTTGTATAACTATTTTTTATATAGCTTCCTCCATAGTTCAGACATCTGTCATGGCGGGAAATCAACTTTTCTATGCCCTCTTCACAGAAAGGTGCCGCATTCCACTGCTTTTGTTTTGAGATGCGCGGCGAAATTTTCTCGGTGTTTCACAGTTCATTACGGCATTGTCGATTTAACCTCTGGATAGGGACTCAACATGCAGAATGCACTTTCTGTCCCAGCAGAACACAGTACACAGGTTTTTTTTTTTTGTGCTGACAATGTTGTTCTGAATTTTTTTTTTTGGAGGGGGGGGGGGAAGGGGGGGATTGTGAATGCCTCCACTCTATCGACTGTTGTTTTGTTTCTGGAGTGACACGACAGACCCAGTTTCGTCACCAGTCACAATTCTGTTTAAGAATTCCTCTCCCTCGTCACTGCATCGGGTAAGAAATGTCACAGCACTGCCAAGTCGCTTCGTTTTGCGGACACCCGTAAACATTTTCAGCACCAAACTGAATACAATTCACGAAAATTAAAGCCATTTGTGACAGCCTCATGCAAAACAGTTCTTGAACTATTTGGTAACTCATCACAAAGTATTCTTATTATGAACCGTCTGTTTTCACGAATTTTCTTATTCACTTTCTCACCCATACCATCACTGACAGTAGCAGACTGCCCACTCTGTGCGTCGTCACGAACATCGTTTCGTCCATCTGTGAACTGTCTCACCCGCCGACGAGGTGGCCGAGCGGTTCTAGGTGCTACAGTCTGGAACCGTGCGACCGCTACGGTCGCAGGTTCGAATCCTGCCTCGGGCATGGATGTGTGTGATGTCCTTAGGTTAGTTAGGTTTAAGTAGTTCTAAGTTCTCGGGGACTGATGACCTTTAGAAGTTAAGTCCCATAGTGCTCAGAGCCCTTTGAAGCATTTGAACTGTCTCACCCACTCTCTCGCCATTGCATCAGACATTACATTTTCACTGTAAATCTCTGCAAATTGGCGACGAATTTTAGTTCGCTTAACATTCTTTGCATTCAAGAACAGTCTTACAGCCTGCGGTCCCACAGATTGTCTTAATCATTCTTTATGATCGCTAACAAATATAAACACAGTACGGCTGTAATGCTGTCATAGGAAAGACAATGAACCAGAGAGACGAGTGCAAATTTGCGGAACTGCGCCATTAGTGCTGCGGTGGCGGGAGAACGAAACGGTACTTAACTTTTCGGACACGCCTCGTACCAACGTCCGCCTCTGTAACAAACAATAAGTGGTCAGCGTGTGTGACTGCTATGCGGAGAATCCGGGTTGAGTTCGCGGTATTGCCAGGTATTTGTCCTTGGTGGCAGGACTGGAACGGCGTGCGGTCGGCATCCTGATACCACATGAGAAGCTGCTTGAGTGGGAAGCAGCGACACCAAGATCTGGAAAACACATGGTTGCGAGAGCGGTGTGTTGACCCCACGTCCCTCCATACCGCATGCGAGTGACATTGGCAAGAGGACGGACGACACCACCACCGGAAGGTACTGAATGGCTCGTCAGAAAGAGTGGGCGGTGCTGGTTATTCTACGGTTTAAAGTACTCGGTTGTTGCATTAAAAGGATGTGTTCCGACTAGTATTACAAAATAGGAAAAAAAGTGAGCCAAGAGAAAATATAAAAGAAAGTAAAATCCCCTCCCATCTACAGAGTGTTTCACAATTCATCTTTCACACTTCTAGATGTTGTAGAGGGGACTTAGTAGATCAGGTTTTACGAGGAAACCCATAACCGGACGCGGTTCGTTTCCATGTTACGAGTGTCACTCCAAAAGAAAGGCACACTATTTTTTTTAAAATACAGTTTTCATTCTGCATGTGTGAAAGTTGTACAGTCTGTAGATACATCCTTCCCGCTTGTTTTCAAACTTAGTTCAACCTGTTCCCGTGAGTGGCCCCGTCACAGCATGTCTTCAAGATGGCTGCTACATTTGACGTTCGTCAGAAGCAACGTGCTCTCATAGAATTCCTGTGCTGTGAAAACGAGATAGTGGGAAACATCCGCAAGAGGTTGAAAAAGGTGTATGGAGATGCTGCTGTCGATCGCAATACAGTTAGTCGGTGGGCAAGCAGGTTACGTGTTGAAAGCGGGCACGGCAATATTGAGGATTGTCCTCGCAGCGGCAGGCCTCGTACTGCACACACTCCAGACAATGTGCAGAGAGTTAACGAAATGGTGACTGCTGACAGACGCATCACAGTGAACGAATTGTCACCCTACGTTGGGATAGGGGAAGGAAGTGTCTGCAGAATACGGAAAGTGTTGGCGTTAAAAAAGGTTTGTGCCAGGTGGGTTCCCAGGTTGTTGACAGTGACTCACAAAGAGACAAGAGAAACGGTATGCAGCGAACTTTTGGAACAGTACGAGAATGGTGGAGATGAATTTCTTGGAAGAATTGTGACAGGTGATGAAACATGGCTCCATCATTTTTCTGCAGAGATGAAGAGGCAATCAATGGAGTGGCTCCAACAGGTTGGTCCAGAATTTTACCGTGCGGGTATACAGGCGCTGGTTCCAAGATGGCGTAAGGCAGTTGAGAGGGATGAAATTATGTGGAGAAATGAAAACATGGTTCCCAAAGGACGTATCTACACACTGTAAAACTTTCAAACATGTAGAACAAAAGATGGATTTAAAAAAAATAGTGTGCATTTCTTTTGGAGTGACCCTCGTACAATGAAAACAAGAAGCTACTCAACCGCGTGCTATGTGTTTCTTACGCAGTTCGCCTGCTACACACATTCATGAATGGTACGATGACGCGGTGTCCTCTGTTCCCAGCCGGCCGGAGTAGCCGTGCGGTTCTAGGCGCTACAGTCTGGAACCGAGCGACCGATACGGTCGCAGGTTCGAATCCTGCCTCGGGCATGGATGTGTGTGATGTCCTTAGGTTAGTTAGGTTTAAGCAGTTCTAAGTTCTAGGCGACTGATGACGTCAGAAGTTAGGTCGCATAGTGCTCAGAGCCATTTGAACCATTTGAACCTCTGTTCCCATCTGCCTAGCTTTCATGCTTCCTGGTGATGCGTCAGTTGACATTACGGTGACTGGTACTACAGTAACAGTATGCCTGAGTACAAGTTCGCGGAGTACACCGATACGTTGTTAATCTAGGGTCAACCTCGCCATAAACGTCTGTGCTACGCGTACTTTCCAAACCGTGTGACTCCATCTCATCCCATGTGTGCCAAAGTAGAACAACAGCTGCGGGAAAGCGGGAAATTGACGAGCGATATAACAAACTGCGGTGCTCCAAGGAGGCAGCGCATTGTCGTATTGTAAGAGGAAGTGCTTCATGAAGTCGAAGAGAACTCGTCGATGAGCACTCGAGCCATTCCACGTGACTTGCATGCTCTGCACGAATAGCAACTCCATCCACGTCAGCCTCAGTAGGCACGCCATGATCCCGGCTGATTTTGTGTCTCAGCCGTGGTCCGGCTCGCGTTTGTGCCGATGACAGGTTGGCGTCGTGTGCTCGGATTGTGACCTCTCGTTTTCTTAGTCCGTTCACTTGCGCCACTACGTTTGCTCGCTTTGTCTGTCCGTCAGTGACAGCAGCAGCGCTTATCGATAGCGAGTTTTGGGGCACTACCTTTGGAACGACCTCTAGTATTTCCGGGTCGTCGTGTGTCGGAGTTCAGTTGAGTTGGGACGGAGCAGCAGCGAGGTCCGCACAGCGCCAGTACTCGCCGAGTGATCTGGCGACACATGCACTGCCCCATGGAAGGATGTGGCCACGAGAGTGCACGACCACGTCAAGGTCCGGATTCAGCGAGTTTAAGTTGAATGGATCGTTATGTTCGAGTAGTGCAACTTCGCTTGTGTGTGTGTGTCCGTCCGTTGAAGTGACCTCATGCCATCAAGCTGTCAGTTGGCGGTTTTATACTTCGACGTTTCCCTTGCCTGACTTGATTGGCATCGACTGATGGTTAGTCGTTCGGTCGGTCGTCTCAGTGGACGACGTGTATCTGGTCTTTCGACTGTTTCTGTGTTCTTAGCGTTCATGTCTAGGCGCTACAGTCTGGAACCGCGCGACCGCTACGGTGCAGTTTCGAATCCTGCCTCGGGCATGGATGTGTGTGATGTCCTTAGGTTGGTTAGGTTTAAGTAGTTCTAAGTTCTAGGCGACTGATGACCACAGATGTTAAGTCCCATACTGCTCAGAGCCATTTGAACCATTTCGTTCATGTCTACGTGCAATTCGTCTGCCTGACATGGGTTATTCCATCGTTGTATTGGGCATCGGACGTTAGCTAGATTTTGCGAGAGTGTTGGTCTTGCGTTTAAACTGTGGCTGGTTTGAGTTGCCATCCTGTTAAGTGAGCATAACACTGGGCTGCCTGTCTGACCTTGCTTACGCTTGAGCGATTTTCCCAGGTCGATCCTTGGATCACTCCCTTCTTTATTTCGTCTGATTGTGTCAACTGTTTAAAAATAATATTATGTTTAAATTACTCCTATTGCTTGTGTCATTCTGCCGACAAATAATTTGAATTCTTCTTAAGGGGGGTAGGACGTCAAACGGGCTGACTTGGAGTGGGAGAGGCACCACAGGACATTTTAATTTCCAGTGTCTATCCTTTTACAAATAAATTCATTAAACTTTGTCAGCAACACCAGGAAGTATTCAGAATTCACACTAATAGCAGTGGAAGTTCTAAAACATAACGAAGTAATTTTTTGCGTGTGAAATTTCATCATTTTTTTCACTTACTAATGGTAGCATTTGTTGCTATAGTTACACGTTTCTTCATAAGTTAGAGAGATTCTTCGATGAATTTTGCACAGCATAATTAACTATAAAATTTGTGTTTTTTCTAAACATGAAGTTTAAAATATAAGAGTTCATTCGTTTTTTCATAAATTAAATAAATTCTAGAGTTTCATACACCTGTGAGTACGGTATGTATGTTGTGCAAAATTCATCTAAGAATCTCTCTAACTTGTGAAGAAAAGTGTACCTATAGCAACAAATGCAGCCATTAGTAAGTGAAAAAGTGATGAAATTTCTCACGTAAAAAAAATTTATTTTGTTATATTTTCGAACTTCCACTGCAACGAGTGTGAATCCTGAATTCTTCCTGGTGATGCCGACAAAGTTTTATGAATTTATTTGTGAAAGTATAGGCACTGGAAATTAAAATGTCCTGAGATGCCTCTCCTGCTCCAAGTCAGCCCGTTTGACGTCCTACCCCTCTTAATAAGTCCTTCAGCCGTCAGTGTAGCTTGTCTTACAGTCAATTTTTTTAATATGATTGTTTTGAAAAATGATTTCGGTATTTTCAACGTGTAATTGTCTTCCTTATTTGTAATTCAGGCCTTCAGCCGTTAATTGTTCTGAAGTATTGCTCGTGGCCTTCAGCCGACAAATAATTTGAATTCTTTATTAGTAAGGCCTTCAGCCGACAGTGTAGCTTGTCTTACAGTCAACTTTTTTAATGATTCTCTTAAAAATTATTTTGGTATTTTCAACGTGTACTTGTCTCCCTCGCTTGTAATTCAGGCCTTCAGCTGCTAATTGTTCCGAAGTATTGCTTGTGGCCTTCAGCCGACAAATAATTTTGAATTCTTTCGTAATAAGTTAGCCGTTAGTGTAGCTTGTGTTTCAGTCAAATTTATTTTAAAATAATTGTTTTTAAAAAATTATTTCCTTAAATAAAGTGTACGTGTTTACTGTGCAATCAACGCTAACTGATTACGCCCCGTCCACACCTTTTCCTGCCTTCCCTAAGTCCCACATTTCAGTGTCAATTTTTGTGCTTGGTTTTTAGACCGTTGTGTGGATTTTCTTCAGTTTCCAAGGCGCATTTTGTTCACCGGCGAAGCATATTTGAACAGGGAAGGTGTTTTGAACGCTCCAAATAGCCACATATGGGATCAAGAAAAACCCAAAGCCATGTGCTCACAGCATACCTTCAACATCAATATATGTTTCTACGCACCGAAGGAAGGATTCCCTGCCAGCATGAGGCGAAACATAATGATCCTAGAACGAAATTTTCGCTCTACAGCGGAGTGTGCGCTGATATGAAACTTCCTGGCGGATTAAAACTGTGTGCCGGACCGAGACTCGAACTCGGGACCTTTGCCTATCGCGGGCAATTACTCTACCAACTGAGCTACCCAAGCACGACTCACGCCCCGTCCTCACAGCTTTACTTCTGCCAGTACCTCGTCTCCTATCTTCCAAACTTTACAGAAGCTCTCCTGCGAACCTTGCAGAACTAACATTCCTGAAAGAAAGGATATTGCGGAGACATGGCTTAGCCACAGCCTGGGGGATGTTTCTAGAATGAAGGTCCCGAGTTCGAGTCTCGGTCCGGCACACAGTTTTAATCTAGCAGGAAGTTTGATATAAGCGCACACGCCGCTGTAGAGTGAAAATTTCATTCTAGAAACATCCCCCAGGCTGTGGCTAAGCCATGTCTCCGCAATATCCTTTCTTTCAGGAGTGCTAGTTCTGCAAGGTTCGCAGGAGAGCTTCTGTAAAGTTTGGAAGGTAGGAGACGAGTTACTGGCAGAAGTAAAGCTATGAGGACGGGGCGTGAGTCGTGCGTGGGTAGCTCAGTTGGTAGAGCACTTGCCCGCGAAAGGCAAAGGTCCCGAGTTCGAGTCTCGGTCCGGCACACAGTTTTAATCTGCCAGGAAGTTTCATAATGATCCTGTTTCCTTACCATAACACTTTTACCGCAGTCATTCGCCCACTATCGCATCACATGAAGCCCTGTGTGCTACGCAAGCGCCACTGTGGACAACAGCAGCATCCTGTAGGTAGAGGGAGGAGCTTAATGCTGCATTTCACAGTAGACCCACGCTTTCCCAATAGTTGTGCACTAGGTCAAGATTGGGTGGACCGATGGCTTGACGTTCGTCATAGACCGTAGGGATGAAACCATAAAGACTGTTGGGAAAGGCAGTACATTTTGAAGTTGGCGTTCGAAACCTTCTGAACGAAGCCTCCGGGGATAGTTGGATCGGTCAAGGTGGACCACATGCGTGGCAACCGAGATCCCCAGATTTAACCCCTTTGGAATTTTTCTTGTGAGAATACATGAAGAGTATTGTTTGCGAGACTCCTGTCCAATCGGAGGACGATCTGGTTAGTCACTTCTGCTGCAGTAGAAGTGACAGCTACACGGTGTGCGCCGAACTTGGTGGTCGTCATATCGAACAGCTGTTGTAATTTCACAGTAAATAGGAGTGAAATCTGTACATCTTGTTTTCCCTCTAACATGGAAAAGAAACGTTTCCAGACATGGGCTCTTGATGTACAGGTTGTTTCAAAAAGGTCTTTGCAACTTTAAAAACTCATATAAATTTATTGAAAGAACATATAGAGCTAGTTTTAGTGTTATTTTGTAGAGAAACACATCAAGTTTTTTACCTTAAACTAAACGGGCCTGAAGATGGCGTTGAGGCAACGTCGAAACTAGTAGCCAAATAGATATGAAATCTTAAGTGAAGCTAGAAGATGTTCAATTTTAACAAAAATTATACCAGCTGATGTCGCACCATCATCCAATCCAAATATCGATGTACACGGTTAGCCTGCACATATCCCATTCGAAGTCAATTTCTTCCCAAACTCGCTGTAGCATTACAGGTGTATCTTCCTCATTGGCGGCGTAAATTCATGCTCTTAAGTTCAGGTAGAGAAGCCGACACAGGAGGTACAAACATGATATCCTTGATGAATCCCGATTTAAAAAAAAATCGAGTGGTGTCGGGTCTAGGGAACGTGGGGGCCATGCAATCGGTACATCATGACCATTGACCTGGAAAGCGCTCACTTAGAACATCCCGGACGTCAGCAATCATCTTTCATGTAGTAAATAATTCGTTTTTGGTCATGATCATCAATCTGTGGTATCAAAAATTGTTGTATCATATCCAGGTAAACTATCACTTTGATGGTTCTCTCACGGAAAAAAGGGGCCGTACACTTTGTTCTTGCTCAGTGCACAAAAATCGTTCAGTTTAGGGCAACCACAAACATGTTGCAATGTTTGATGTGGATTTTCACTGCCCCAACTCCTACAGTTATGTGTGTTAACCTTGCCATATAAGTGAAAAGTCGACTCGTCAGAAAAGATGATTTTTTCCAAGAAATGTTCATCCTCACGTAATCGATTTAACATATCCTCACAGAAGTTATTGTGAGGAATTTTATCGGTGTCTTTTATTGCTTGTACGATCGTCAATCTGTTCAGTTTCAAATGCAAACGGTTTCTCAACACACGCCAAAGAGTCGTATGGGGGATTTGTAGTTCGCGAGATGTACGCCGGGTCGATTTTGTAGGTCTGTTGACAAAACGTTGTCTCACTCGCTCAACAACGTCGTCAGAAGTACTTGGACGACCTGATGATTTCCCATGTCTTACCTAGCACCCTGTTTTACTAAACCTTTCTGCCACTTGGGATAATTCTTGTTTTGTTAATTTTATATATGACAAGTGCCTCTTCGGCTTCGTCTAATCTAATGAACTACCATCAACCGAAACAATTAGTCACACCGTCTTCTGTTGACAATCGTCTCCTACCAGTTCCAGAACTTTTGCTCACTATAAGTCGCCGACTGTCCCCCATCTCTAACGTGTGAACTGTACGAGGCCTTTTACTGTTAAGCTTCCCAAGTGCTACAGAACCTATGCCTATAATGCGCTGCAAAAGTTGACCGAACAGGTAATCGGATGGTGCTTTGCGACCTGGATGTTTTTCTCCCGAGAGGACACAGCCTTCTGTTAGCTAAATCATAGCAGAAAATCGTCTTAACCCTGTCAGTTACATTACCAGTACAGACAAAAGTTAAGTAATTTTTGTAAGTAGGTAAGACACTACCCAGAACTGCAAGTACTTTCCTGTAAAATAATATTACCACAAATGAAACTAGAGAACCACACAAATCGAGCCACACAACTGACTGCAATCTATCTGTTATTTCTCGTTCTAATGTGTACCTCTAGTGATACAGAGCAACAGAGAAAAGCACTGTGGACCCTGTTGGCTGAGAGCCGGTGCAGTTACTGTGTTCATATCCGCAACAAAAACGCCTTTCGGCCCTTCGTGTGAACAAGTTTTCAGATCTCATAAATGTGAGTTTCCAAACCCATGTTTACTAAATTTGTTTATCTAGTTTCAATGGGCACAGTCACCTCTCAAAATTTTCGACACTTCTTTTTTTTTAACACCCTGATCGACAATGATCATCATTGCCCTCACTTGTGTCATGGCTTTGCTTACTTCTTGCCTTTTGGATCTTTCATCCCTAAAATGTGAGTCTGCTATTTTTATATCACTACCGTATCTTCATAACGGGAGCTAGCACTCGGACGTGGCTGCCACGGGAACTGAATAGAAAGCTGCGCATCTGCGGGATTTACTCGCTTGAAAGCCTCCGCGTAATTGGAAAGAGTGCTGCAATCTTCTTCCGGTAGCGGAAAAAGTGTTTTAGAATCTCAATTATACAGTTTAAATAAAAATGACTCGAGCGGGCTCCGCAGATTGCCATTTTATAGCGGAGAAAATATAATAGGCCAGCCGCCCCGTTCATTAGTCATATCTGCGATGAGAGCCGAGCGCGCTACGAGTGTCTCACAGCGATAAGGCGGAAGGCGGCGCCGGCCAAGAATGGTCGCCCCTGGCAGGGAGGGGGGGAGGGGGGGGGAGGATACTGGGAGAGAGAGGAGCGTGTTGTGGAGTGGTGGGAGAAGGCAGCAGGGAGGGCGCACTTCTGTGAAGACGGCATCTAAAACTCAGCAAGCTGAACACTGCTACCACACACAATATTTTTGTTATTCTGTAGTTTCGTTTTCGTAATGTTTTTGTTGTCATTATTGCTCACATTTAGAATAATGTCCTGATGGGCAGACTTTCTGACTACAAACATTACTGTCAGCTGTTGTACACCTGTTTTTTTTGTTTACTTATGTATGAAGTGGTAGTTTAACCAATGATGTCTTCAATTGTAATACGAGGTGAATTCAAGTTCTAAGGCCTCCGATTTTTTTTCTAATTAACTACTCACCCGAAATCGATGAAACTGGCGTTACTTCTCGACGTAATCGCCCTGCAGACGTACACATTTTTCACAACGCTGACGCCATGATTCCATGGCAGCGGCGAAGGCTTCTTTAGGAGTCTGTTTTGACCACTGGAAAACCGCTGAGGCAATAGCAGCATGGCTGGTGAATGTACGGCCACGGAGAGTGTCTTTCATTGTTGGAAAAAGCCAAAAGTCACTAGGAGCCACGTCAGGTGAGTAGGGAGCATGAGGAATCACTTCAAAGTTGTTATCACGAAGAAACTGTTGCGTAACGTTAGCTCGATGTGCAGGTGCGTTGTATTGGTGAAACAACACACGCGCAGCCCTTCCCGGACGTTTTTGCTGCAGTGCAGGAAGGAATTTGTTCTTCAAAACGTTTTCGTAGGATGCACCTGTTACCATAGTGCCCTTTGGAACGCATGGGTAAGGATTACGCCCTCGCTGTCCCAGAACATGGACACCATGATTTTTTCAGCACTGGCAGTTACCTGAAATTTTTTTGGTGGTGGTGAATCTGTGGGCTTCCATTGAGCTGACTGGCGCTTTGTTTCTGGATTGAAAAATGGCATCCACGTCTCATCCATTGTCACAACCGACGAAAAGAAAGTCCCATTCACGCTGTCGTTGCGCGACAACATTGCTTGGCAACATGCCACACGGGCAGCCGTGTGGTCGTCCATCAGCATTCGTGGCACCCACCTGATGACACTTTTCGCATTTTCAGGTCGTCATGCAGGATTGTGTGCACAGAACCCAAAGAAATGGCAACTCTGGAGGCAATCTGTTCAACAGTCATTCGGCGATCCCCCAAAACAATTCTCTCTACTTTCTCGATCATGTCGTCAGACCGGCTTGTGCGAGCCCGAGGTTGTTTCAGTTTGTTGTCACACGATGTTCTGCCTTAAACTGTTGCACCCACAAACACACTTTCGACACATCCATAACTCCATCACCACATGTCTCCTTCAACTGTCGATGAATTTAAATTGGTTTCACACCATGCAAATTCAGAAAACGAATGATTGCACGCTGTTCAAGTAAGAAAAACGTCGCCATTTTAAGTATCTAAAACAGTTCTCATTCTCGCCGCTGGCGGTAAAATTCCATCTGCCGTACGGTGCTGCCATCTCTGGGGCGTATTGACAATGAACGCGGCCTCATTTTAAAACAATGCGCATGCTTCTATCTCTTTCCAGTCCGGAGAAAAAAAATCGGAGGCCTTAGAACTTGAATGCACCTCGTAACTCTTACTTTGCCAAAAATGTTTTGCTTCATTCCAAAGCAACACTCATGTTAAAAATTAAGGTTTCACTTTTCTAATTCAATTTAGTGCATAATGTACCTACACTGGGTGTCCCAGAAATGTTGTGACAAACAGTGACTTGCTGTAGAGGGTGTCTTGACTAACAAATCGAGGACAGGAACCCATATCTGGAAACGTCATTCGAAGACACTACAGAGCGTCAAAGTTATAGACGCCAGTGCCTGACACTAGGCCATCCCCTTGGCAGCAAAGTGGACTTCGCACGCTGGTGGATCATAGGTGGAGTGTATCGCAATGTTGCTTTTTATTCAGTGATTGCGAGTGACTACCACCATCGCCAGTGGAGAAGATGCAGCTAGCTGCTATGTAGACTAACTTTGTCACCTATGAACGCAATGCTCTTTTGCCTTATTGGTTGACAAAGACAGTATCTACACGCAGTTTCTTTTTCTCCTGTACACCAAAAAAACACTGTAGATTTAAAGGGTTCCACGGGAAAACTAAAGTGCAGATGGAAGCAAGTGTTCGAAACGGTCATCCACCGGGATAACGGAGCATCGCATTCATAGGAGACAAGGCTTTTCTATGCAGCAGCTAGCACCATCTTCTCCACTGGCGATCGTGGCCATCAGTCGTGGTCATTGAATAAGGAACAACATTGCGAGATGTTCTGCGTATTGTCCGTCAGCATACAAAGTCACGTTTGCTGCCAAAGGGGCAGGTGCTAGCGCCTGTAACTTCGTCGCTCTATAGAGTCGTTGGGTGACATGTTCAGACACAGGTTCCTATCCTCGATCTGTTCCTCAATTCACTCTCTACGACCACCCGAAGTCTGTCGCAAGATTTTTGGGATACCTTGCATTCACAGCCTGACAAAAGAAGTGAAGCACCCAGAAGACATGGTTGGAAGCCAGTATGTCTTGTACACATACACGCTCTCAGTGGATTTATAAATGACTAGAGCTGCAGTTCTCTGTGACAGGTACAATTGCCACTAGAATTCATTAGTGTTGTTCATACTCCGTATTCTTACCAGGCCTGGTAGGGTATATAAGGAGCACCTACAGCACCAGATGTTGAGTGATCAATGTGAAGGACATGGTGATGCCTTGACTCTTGTGAGGCATCTTCATCAGCACCTGACAGAGTTTGAAAGGGATCTCATTGTAGATTTCCATTTGGCCAGTTGGTCAAAACATGCTGCATCCAGATCTGTGGAGCATTTGGATGTGAGAGTGGCCCGATGTTTAACTGCATGGGAATGTGAGGAAGCTACACCCGTCGTCAAGATGCTGGTCGACCACATCTGACCACCACAGAGGAAGATCGCCAATTTGTGCACCAATCACATCGTAACCCCTTCACGTCTGCACCTGCTTTACGAGAACAAGTAACGTACTCCGTACAACATTTTGTGTCAACCTGCACCATTCGTCAGAGTCTAGTAACAGCCAGACTAAGGATAAGTCCACCCACACCACAGCATACATGGCTGTGTTTGGAGTGTTGCTGTGACAGTGAAGCATTGTGATCAGCGATAGATCGCGGATCCACACTACCCTGGATGACCATCATGCCGTGTATGGAGACGAGCTGCGGAGAGATCTCATCCTTCCAACGTTTTGGAAAGGCACAGTGGTATTACTTCTGGCGTCATGGTGTGGGGAGCCATCAGGTGTGACTTCAATGCATGGCTGTTAGCGACTGAGGGAGCTCTGAAAGCACAATAGTACGTCCTGGACAACCTGCGTCCTCATGTGTTACCTCTCGTGCCACAGTATGGTGATGCGATTTTTTATCTGAACAATACCCGTACACCCATGGTATGCGTCTACAGGGTGGTCCATTGATCGTGACCGGGCCAAATATCTCACGAAATAAGCGTCAAACGAAGGGACGAAACTTGTCTAGCTTGAAGGAGGAAACCAGATGGCGCTATGGTTGGCCCAGTACATGGCGCTGCCATAGGTCAAACGGGCATCAACTGCGTTTTTAAAAAATAGGAAGCCCCATTTTTTATTACATATTCGTGTAGTACGTAAAGAAATACGAATGTTTTATTTGGACCACTTTTTTCGCTTTGTGATAGATGGCGCTGTAATAGTCACAAACATATGACTCACAATTTTAGATGAACAGTTGGTAACAGGTAGGTTTTTTAAATTAAAATACAGAACGTAGGCACGTTTGAACATTTTATTTCGGTTGTTCCAATGTGATACATGCACCTTTGTGAACTTATCGTTTCTGAGAACGCATGCTGTTACAGCGTGATTACCTGTAAATACCACATTAATGCAATAAATGCTCAAAATGATGTCCGTCAACCTCAATGTATTTGGCAATACGTGTAACGACATTCCTCTCAACAGCGAGGAGTTCGTCTTCCGTAATGTTCGCACATGTATTGACAATACGCTGACGCATGTTGTCAGGCGTTGTCGATGGATCACGATAGCAAATATCCTTCAACTTTCCCCACAGAAAGAAAACCGGGGACGTCAGATCCGGTGAACGTGCGGGCCATGGTATGATGCTTCGACGACCAATCCACCTTGTCATGAAATATGCCATTCAATACCGCTTCAACCGCACGCGCGCTATGTGCCGGACACCCATCATGTTGGAAGTACATCGCCATTCTGTCATGCAGTGAAACATCTTGTAGTAACATCGGTAGAACATTACGTAGGAAATCAGCATACATTGCACCATTTAGACTGCACATCGATAAAATGGGGGCCAATTATCCTTCCTCCCATAATGCCGCACCATACATTAACCCGCCAAGGTCGCTGATGTTCCACTTGTCGCAGCCATCCTGGATTTTCCGTTGCCCAGTAGTGCATATTATGCCAGTTTACGTTACCACTGGCTGCTGAATGAAGCTTCGTCGCTAAATAGAACGCGTACAAAAAATCTGTCATCGCCCCGTAATTTCTCTTGTGCCCAGTAGCAGAATTGTACACGACGTTCAAAGTCGTCGCCAAGCCATTCCTGGTGCATAGAAATATGGTACGGGTGGAATCGATGTTGATGTAGCATTCTCAACACCGACGTTTATTAGATTCCCGATTCTCGCGCAATTTGTCTGCTACCGATGTGCGGATTAGCGGCGACAGCAGCTAAAACACCTACTTGGGCATCATAATTTGTTGCAGGTCGTGGTTGACGTTTCACATGTGGCTGAACACTTCCTGTTTTCTTAAATAACATAACTATCCGGCGAACGGTCCGGACACTTGGATGATGTCGTCCAGGATACCGAGCAGCATACATAGCACACGCCCGTTGGGCATTTTGATCACAATAGCCATACATAGACACGATATCGACCTTTTCCGCAATTGGTAAACGGTCCATTTTAACACGGGTAATGTATCAGGAAGCAAATACCGTCCGCACTGGCGGAATGTTACGTGATAGCACGTACTTACACGTTTGTGACTATTACAGCGCCATCTACCACAAAGCGAAAAAAGTGGTCCAACTAAAATATTCATATTTCTTTACGTACTACACGAATATGTAATAAAAATGGACGTTCCTATTTTTTAAAAAAACGCAGTTGATATTCGTTTGACCTATGGCATCGCCATCTAGCGGGCCAACCATAGCGCCATCTGGTTTCCCCCTTCAAGCTAGACAAGATTCGTTCTTTGTAGTTGTTTTGTTTGATGCTTATTTCGTGAGATATTTGGCCCCGTCACTATCAATGGACCTCCCTGTATATGATCTGACTGCACAATGGTGAGGTACTCACGTGCTTAACAGTATCCCCAGATCTGACCTGTGACTCTGTCGTAGTGCCAGTATGCAGGTATAAAAGGCCAGTTACAAAAATTGCGCCACCAGCTTGGCTCAGGAGAGGCACAAAGTTTTTGGGGTATCCTTTCCATCCGAATAAGCACATCCATGCGAGAGGAGGTGCAAAACCTTACTGAGAAGTGGGTTCATATTGCCAAGTTCTTTGTAAATCTGACTCGATTTTGTAATCTCTGCAGTAACATCACATACCCTCTCAACCGGGGAAGTTTCATTTCGTTACCTCCTCTCCTTCTGGGTGCTTCACCATTTTTGTTAGGCAGTGAAAGTGGATTTTTATTAATTTTCTGAATTATGTACTGTTGAGTAAGTTTCAGAGTACATTAATGTCAGTTTCTGGCCTAAACAATGGGCCAGGTTTGGCATGTGCCAGTTTGCAGCGTACATTGTGTAGTAGTGTGCATGAGAGTGAGTCACTGTGTAAATGCACATGTGGGAGGTAGTTCATACTTGATAGCTTCTGGCCACATCGGTCTGTTCTGAAGTATGACTTGTATTATTTGTAGGGCTGTCCGTGTGATAGTAGCACGTGCTCTGTCAAGAAAGGAAATGAGACAGAACTGATAAAAAAAAAACATAGTACCACATTTGACAACTTCTGAGTTAAATTGCGACCATCGCAGGAATTTCCTGAACCATCAGAATCAGTTTGTGTGCTCGATCCTTGTGCAGCCCTCATGCTAGCAGCTTGATCAGAATTATATCTAACAAGTCAATAGCAAAAGTCTTCTTACTAGTTTATGTGGCCCACCACGAATTCCTCTCCTGTGCCTGTGCACCGCATATGCGGATGATCTGATGATCGTCATGCGTAGAGCTGCCGATATGACGGCGGCTTTGGACTGGATTGCAACCTACGGCACAGCTTCTGGTAGCCAAATCAACGTTGACAAGTCCGTCGCCTTGAGCATAGGGGTAGGACTACCGCAGGAACACATTGCCCCCCTTACGCTTCAGTATGCTGTCCGCTGCTTGGCCTTAGATTTCATGAACGACATGCAACGCGTGACGACACTCAATTATCGACGCCTTCTTAACTAAATTCAGGCCGGAATTGCAAATCAGCGCTTGCGGTCCCTCAACATCGTTGAGCGGGCGCTTTATGCCAATGTATACCTTGCGTCCCCAAACGCTACCCATTCCGAACCCCTTGGCGAGTAGCATTATGGCATCGCTGGGATGCTTTGTCAGCGCTGGTATGTTACTGAAGATCAGATACGTATCTCTTACTCCCCCCCCCCCCCCAAGGAAAAAGGTGGTCTCGGCCTAGTTAATGTACTTGACAGGGCCGTTGTCCTCTATTTTAGCTCACATTTACGTCGGCTGCGCCGTTGTCCTACAAGCCTCACAAGTTTGCTTCTGACGGCGCTACTACCTGCTTCGCAAAGAGCGCCGGTGCCGCTACAGGACATCCCAGCGCCCATCTTTATCTGAGAGTAGCACTTGCAACCCACGTCCTCAATTATTTGCTGGATGTATTCCAATCTCAGTCTTCCACTACAGTTTTTACCCTTAGAGAACCAGAAATTTCTATTGAAAAACACAAAAAAACTGTAACCGAACGTAGGAAATCTGACAAACAAATTAGTCACCGTGTAACACTGCCTCTAGCTTGATAACGGCCTCAATTCGTCTAGGAAAAAAGTTCACATATTTCTTCAGGCATGTCAGATACAATTGTAGCAATCATTGTATAGAGACGCTGACTGCTAGTGTGCACCCAATTTTCCACGTTGTATCAGATATTTTTATGAGATTAAGATCGCGTGATTTAGTGGGACGAATAGGGTGCCTGAGCGTTTGTCAAACCAGAAAAATGTACGTGCAGAGCAACGAACAAGACTGCTATCTCATAAGGCAGCGTACTTATCCAGATATAGAAGAGAGGGCAAAACTTGGCCACCACATGTCGAGTTTGAAACTAACTGTCACTGACAAGGTGTCACCGGTCTCTGTCAGTTAGGATCTTTCTACACTGCAAAATCATATAATGGTAAAAATTAAGATGCGTTCCCTGGTAACGCAAGAAGCCAAGGAATGGAGGAATGTTAGGCAATGCCCATGTGCAGGCCATTGAACCATCTAGCAGCATAGAATAAAACGGTCTTATGAAGAAGTATTCCATCATTTTGGTGGCCAAACACGACTGAACTGGAAACCATGTCAGACGCAAGAGTAACTATGCAGCATAGTGAAATGCAGAATTAACCACCCAGAGTGCCTGAAAAGTAAAGCTGGAGCATCACGGAGCGTGCAGAAAAGTTGGTAAGATGGGAAAAGCAGACCAAGTGATGTCACTATCGCCTCACGGTAGCATGACAAACATGACAAACATGACGTAGTCTTGCGTGCATATCTCTCGTTTCGAGTGAAGGTTTTTTGGTCTGCAGCCAGTCAGCCCGGAGGAGGGACCTATGTCGCTCTGCCATCTGCTCAACTAGCTGCCTGTGAGCTTCTATGAAACAGCAAGTTACCCTGGGGACTTCAATGATGTTAGCAACAGCACCGTCATCCATGGTGAGTATGATGAGAAGAACTTCGACCTTTGGGCTGTTTGGAGTGATCTTCTACAACGCACCTTCCACCATGGAGGTCTCTAGTTCCCATCTGGAGCTTGCAGCTACCCTTCTTTCATCAAGAAGGGTGAGCTATTTCGACTGCCGACCTCCTGCTCCTGAGGGCAGACTCTTACGTTTGGTGCCATGATGTTTATCGAAATGTTGGGGAACGAGCCAGTACGAATTACGTATACATAATTTGTTTGTCACCATGACTACTATTACACACTTAAGTTTTACTAAATGGCACACTAGCTAAAACTTAGTAAGAATTGATATATTAGTTTTTAATACTACTCATGTGACTAGCAACACACTTTAGCTTTTTTAGCTACATACGTTATTAGTCCTCAACTGAAAAAAGTAATCTAAGGGACAGAAGCAGTTATCCAAAAAAAACTTAGTTTGGGCAAGATCAAAAATATTCTTTGCTACCTGCAAGGCGTTTTGTGATGTTGAGAAAATGACCTAAGATTTTTGTGGCGGCCTACCCTACCAAACCCGTTCTAAGTCACTGAGAGCTTTAGTTGTAAGGTTCTAGTGAATGCCCTTCTGAGTCCATTATGACTTTAGTTGTGGGCTTTTAGTGTTGTGGCTGTGGATGTCAGCATTCTTTCAAATTTAGATCGATTATTTGCGACGAATTTCAATAGAGAACATACATAACAGTGACCAAAATACCTAACCTCTTGAATAGCCATATACAATATGAGTGTGGATTAATGGATCACTGTTCGCTTTTGGGCAATCAGTACTTGCTTTCTGATTGGTGAGTTGCTCAAAAAATATTCCAGAAGACATTAATAAAGGGAGATAAGCGAAAGGCGTTATGACACTGTTTTTTTCTCTACGTACAAGAAGTTGCTGAACTTATTTGTCTGAGTTGCTCATGCCACTTAAACACTCCATCAGTAGCAACACGCAAAAATGTGGAACATTCTATCCTATTTACTTAATTATGTTCATGTACTACATTACTTGGTAGTGTTATCACATTCGTTATCCAGAACTCAATATACTGTTTTTCTTTCTTTTTTTTCTTCAAAATTAAGGAAGATTACATTTCCAGTGAATCACATAATAATTCTTCAAAAACAAAGCTTATAGTCTCTTGTGTTGGTGTATTTCTAACAGGATTAATGAAAACACTTGTGTGGCCTACAAAAAGTGTATTGCCTCTGCCTGATTATGTTACGTGGAAGTCGTTCACATACACAGAGTACAGTGTGATTCGCATAATAAGTAACACTAATTTCATTTCGTGAAAGTCTTGCGATACCGAAACGAGTTTTTCGGTAAATAATAGCAAACGCGTTCTATGGTCAATCCTTTTAATTCCTGCATCAACGGAGACATACACAGATGAGCTTAATAGCTTGTTTGTCCTTCTTTGGAACGAAACAGATCAGTGATTCTGCGTATCAGGGGTCCAACAGTCTGTTGGTACGTTTGTGTGGGTATGTGGCATTAGATGTCTACGCACACAGGCCATGTAATTTGCGTAAATAACGGGCCACTTGCAGGAGTAGGTTTAATAATGAATAAAAAATAGGAGTGCGGGTTATCTACTACAAACAGCATTGTGAACGCATTATTGTGGCCAAAATAGACACAAAGCCCATGCCTACTACAGTAGTACAAGTTTATATGCCAACTAGCTCTGCAGATGATGAAGAAATTGATGAAATGTATGACGAGATAAAAGAAATTATTCAGGTAGTGAAGGGAGACGAAAATTTAATAGTCATGGGTGACTGGAATTCGTCAGTAGGAAAAGGGAGAGAAGAAAACATAGTAGGTGAATATGGATTGGGGGGAAGAAATGAAAGAGGAAGCCGCCTTGTACATTTTTGCACAGAGCATAACTTAATCATAGCTAACACTTCGTTCAAGAATCATAAAAGAAGATTGTATACCTGGAAGAATCCTGGAGATACTGAAAGGTATCAGGTAGATTATATAATGGTAAGACACAGATTTAGGAACCAGGTTTTAAATTATAAGACATTTCCAGGGGCAGATGTGGATTCTGACCACAGTCTATTGGTTATGAACTGCAGATTAAAACTGAAGAAACTGCAAAAAGGTGGGAATTTAAGGAGATGGGACCTGGATAAACTGAAAGAACCAGAGGTTGTAGAGAGTTTCAGGGAGAGCATAAGGGAACAATTGACAGGAATGGGGGAAAGAAATACAGTAGAAGAAGAATGGGTAGCTCTGAGGGATGAAGTAGTGAAGGCAGCAGAGGATCAAGTAGGTAAAAAGACGAGGGCTACTAGAAATCCTTGGGTAACAGAAGAAATATTGAATTTAATTGATGAAAGGAGAAAATATAAAAATTCAGTAAATGAAGCAGGCAAAAAGGAATACAAACGTCTCAAAAATGAGATCGACAGGAAGTGCAAAATGGCTAAGCAGGGGTGGCTAGAGGACAAATGTAAGGATGTAGAGGCTTGTCTCACTAGGGGTAAGATAGATACTGCCTACAGGAAAATTAAAGAGACCTTTGGAGAGAAGAGAACCACTTGTATGAATATCAAGATCTCAGATGGCAACCCAGTTCTAAGCAAAGAAGGGAAGGCAGAAAGTTAGAAGGAGTATATAGAGGGTTTATAAAAGGGCGATGTACTTGAGGACAGTATTATAGAAATGGAAGTGGATGTACATGAAGATGAAATGGGAGATAAGATACTGCGTGAAGAGTTTGACAGAGCACTGAAAGACCTGAGTCGAAGCAAGGGCCCGGGAGTAGACAACATTCCATTAGAACTACTGATGGCCTTGGGAGAGCCAGTCATGACAAAACTCTACCATCTGGTGAACAAGATGTATGAGACAGGCGAAATACCCACAGACTTCAAGAAGAATATAATAATTCCAATCCCAAAGAAAGCAGGTGTTGACAGATGTGAAAATTACCGAACTATCAGTTTAATAAGTCACAGCTGCAAAATACTAACACGAATTCTTTACAGACGAATGGAAAAACTGGTAGAAGCGAACCTCGGGGAAGATCAGTTTGGATTCCGTAGAAATGTTGGAACACGTGAGGCAATACTAACCTTACGACGTATCTTAGAAGAAAGATTAAGAAAAGGCAAACCTACGTTCCTAGCATTTGTAGACTTAGAGAAAGCTTTTGACAATGATGACTGGAATACTCTCTATCAAATTCTGAAGGTGGCAGGGGTAAAATACAGGGAGCGAAAGGCTATTTACAATTTGTACAGAAACCAGATGGCAGTTATAAGAGTCTAGGGGCATGAAAGGGAAGCAGTGGTTGGGAAAGGAGTGAGACAGGGTTGTAGCCTCTCCCCGATGTTATTCAATCTGTATATTGAGCAAGCAGTGAACGAAACAAAAGAAAAATTCGGAGTAGGTATTAAAGTCCATGGAGAAGAAGTAAAAACTTCGAGGTTCGCCGATGACATTGTAATTCTGTCGGAGACAGCAAAGGACTTGGAAGAGCAGTTGAACCGAATGGACAGTGTCTTGAGAGGAGGATATAAGATAAACATCAACAAAAGCAAAACGAGGATAATGGAATGCAGTCAAATTAAATCGGGTGAGGCTGAGGGGATTAGATTAGGAAATGAGACACTTAAAGTAGTAAAGGAGTTTTGCTGTTTAGGGAGTAAAATAACTGATGATGGTCGAAGTAGAGAGGATATAAAATGTAGACTGGCAACGGCAAGGAAATCGTTTCTGAAGAAGAGAAATTTGTTAACATCTAGTATAGATTTAAGTGTCAGGAAGTCGTTTCTGAAAGTATTTGTATGGAGTGTAGCCATGTATGGAAGTGAAACATGGACAATAACCAGTTTGGACAAGAAGAGAATAGAAGCTTTCGAAATGTGGTGCTACAGAAGAATGCTGAAGATAAGGTGGGTAGATCACATAACTAATGAGGAGGTATTGAATAGGATTGGGGAGAAGAGAAGTTTGTGGCACAACTTGACTAGAAGAAGGGATCGGTTGGTAGGACATGTTTTGAGGCATTAAGGGATCACAAATTTAGCATTGGAGGGCAGCGTGGAGGGTAAAAATCGTAGAGGGAGACCAAGAGATGAATACACTAAGCAGATTCAGAAGGATGTAGGTTGCAGTAGGTACTGGGAGATGAAGAAGCTTGCACAGGATAGAGTAGCATGGAGAGCTGCATCAAACCAGTCTCAGGACTGAAGACCACAACAACAACAACGGGCCACTGATTTGCGTACGCGATGATGGCGTCCGATAGCGACCCAGATGGGTCCCATATAATTTACATCAGTCGAATTCGGTCGCTGGGACATTAACTTGGGCTCACTATTCTGTTCCTCGAACCACTGAAGCACGGTCCTGGCTCTGAGACACGGACAATTATACTACTGAAAGATGACATCGCCGTCGGGGAAGACGTCAAGCACGGAGGGATGCAGGTGGAGGTGGTTCGCAGCTGCCAGCGTGTCTTCGATTACTACCACAGGTCTCATTCAAGCGCAGGAGAATGTCTCCTACCAGCCTGTGTCTGTGACGCGTTGCAGGTGTCGAGCCGCCGTTCACCTCGATGACGGCGTTTGTGGAGACGACGATCGACGGAAGTGTAGCAAGATACGATTCACCCGAAGAGCCGACACGTTTCCTTTGATCGACGGTCGAACCCCGATGGTCCAGAGCCGACTGCAATGGTAACTGACGTCGTTGGGTCAACATGTGAACACGCAAGGGTGGTTGTAACGCCGGAAATGCATATCCTCCTATTTCCATCTATTGTACCATATTTTTTCCTTATTTTGTTACCTGAAGATATAACATTTCTGTGTTTTAATATTTGTATATATATATATATATATATATATATATATATATATATATATATATATATATATATATGCATTTACGTCGATATATAATTGGTTTGTTTTGTAAATATTATTTGTATTTTTCGCTGGGTCTTGCCTAGGGAAAACTATGCTATCGAACGAGCGAAAGTGTGTAGGATCTTTGGTAGTGTTAACTCTGCCGCGTGGAGCGCGGGCAGCGAGGGGGAGTCTGGTTGGAGTAGTGCGATTGAGCAGGTGTGTTGTGTGACGCTCCCGCAAGTTGCAGGGCTTTCGGGGTTTGGCAGCATGTAGTTGCGATCGACTGGCTATGGTAGTTTCTAGCACGGTGTCGCGGACGGGAAACATTAGCTGGCACACATCAAGAGCCCGTTTCGCCTGGTGACCGTGTCGAGAAGAAGGCGCGCCAGCATCCAGCTTCTGCAACAGCGACGGGCGACAATGAGTGACTGTCGCCACCTCCTCGATCGGCGACTTCAAACCTTCAATCAACCAACAAGGAAGACTAAAAGCACGTAAAGTTTCAGAACTGTATGGCAGACCTCAGCTTTTCAAACTGTTCAAATCACAAAATTACAGCAACGTAGCATGAACCTTTGTTGCTCCTTGTCCCAATTGCATTGCCAAGCAGGGTCCCTTCCTTTTCCGAAATGAACCCGAGTGTCGTTGAAATTCAAACGCCAGCATTAAAGCATTATAATTCGATTTCACTGCTTTAATTTCAAAGTTCAGTTAAAGTATTCATAGCTGGCTACAATATTGAGATTACACAAGCACAAATTAAGAGTGCGAGTTTTGTTACCGTATTTTAGCTTACCTGTGACTGCAGCTCAGCTTGGTACGTACAAAATTTTACTATTGTTAATTGTTCAGAACCATTTAATTCAAGTTCAAAGTTAAATCTCTTATTTCTAAATTGCGTAGAGTCAAGTTGCTTTTGAAATGATTGTTGAGGTAGTCCAAGACTAACCGTATTTTACTGAATTTCGATGTGCTTCAGAAAGAAAGCTCACTATTAACTTCAGTCACTAAATTAACTTTCGATTTTCCGGTTTTATTAATTCTTTTGCTAAATTAAGTCAGAGTGTAGCGAAATTTATTACTTCTGACAAACTTTCAGTTTTCACACTACGCGTGTCAATCTTCAGTTGCCACGCTTCTAGTGCTAATTATATGTGTAATAACCTTCCTTTTTCAGTTACTATAGTAATTGTCCTTAGGACTGGCGACCGTAATTTCCCCCAAATCTCAAATATCTAATTACCGCTAGGTAATTGTTAACGTAACGGCCGCACATTTACTTTCTTTATTAACTTTACCCCTTTTCAAAATTAATTTCCACCAGTGTCATTTGCATTTTTTCTTTCATTTAGATGTAACCCTTTCCTCCCTCTTTACCGACAGATTAACTTCGGTGACGATTGCTTTCCCAAATTTCCATTAGGTACACGCGGTTTAATTTTTCACTGTCATTAAGGTCGATAAGTGTGGGGGAGGTTACATGGTCTGCTGCGAAGCTCCATGTCCAACAATGTACGATGGACGGTGTGCTTCGAAACACTTGTGCGTGCATCAGCATTGTGCTCTTTCGGCAGAGATGCCACAGATCACCATCTGTCATGCTTTGCAGGGCATCCAAGCCTCCGAACCCTACGTTCTGTGAAGAATCGTGGACGTCCAATTATCTATCGCCTAGTGGTAGTTTCATTGGCTTTATACCTCTTTCCGTTGATGCCCACGACAGTAGCACGTAAACATTCGACTAGCTTCGCCGATTTCGATATACTCGTTTACAGGCTCTGTGTAATAATAATCCTCCCTTTGTCAAAGACGCGTAATGCAATAGATTTCGCCATTTGCGGCCCATATCATAACTAGGGTGATCCCCCCCGCCTGTGTCTGCTCAACTTACATACTTTTGTTACCGCGTCACGTGCCCGCAACGCCATCAGATGGCATCCAAAGTCACGGTGGGCAGTGGTCATAACGTTTTGACTTATAAGTGTAGAAGCAAGTATGGTTGTTAATTGAACGATATGCTTTTTTAGCCGTTGAAAACTATAGGGAAGATGAGTGAAACGATAAAACGCAGTTGGCGTTAAAGCTTTCTGGAAAATATCCGAGAAATATGCAACGATGTAAAGGCAAGGCCACCGGAATCGGCAGTTGTGTCGTAAACACCACGAAGCGGGGATTTCGTATCACGCCTCGTCATCGTAGCAAATCTTTCGACTGTTTATTTGGTTCCACAAAATCTGTTTACTTAACGTGAATATCACACAGTTTTAATCTGTCAGAAAGTTTCGTATCAGCGCACACTCCACTGCAGAGTGAAAATCTCATTCTGGAAACATATGAAATAGCTTTCCTGAGTCCCTTCTGATAACCTCGACATCAGCATACAGCTCCATTTACAACGTCGTTGCTGACCCTGTATCTATGTTGTATAAACTGCAGCGTCGCACAGTGAGCCAGAATCTTGAAAACGTGGCCAAAAAGGAAAAAAAAAGTTTAAAGATGGGGATTTTGGACTATCAGGTTGGCAGCAGCAATGCTGGGACAACTGAATGCCGGCTGTGCGGACGACCAGATGTTCATTTGTTCGGTAATATCTCAGGTCAAATGCGGCAGTTCATTGTTTGCGTGCGCGCAGCTGGCAAGGCTACAAAAACAGTCGTGTTGTTGAAGGAAGTTATTTATCTTTTGTGCAAAGCATGTATAAAATGAAGTTTTCAGATTCGAGTATTTCAGATGCAACTTTATTTCTCACATCGCTTGTTCCACTGAAAGTTGCAGGTGTAAACTAAGAAACTAAAGAAGAAAAGATCTTATGGATTAATCCGAAGCCGTCTTCAACCCTCTTTTGCAGACCACTGAAGTTAGAATTTACAAAGGAAACAGAGCAAACGTCTTTAAATAAGAAAGCTTATTACGACAAACAGATCGAACAACTCCAGTCATTCGAAACAGTTATTCATGGGAAAGACATATCGATTAAATACAATTTAAGCATGACCATGGTAGATGGTAAAGTGTGCAATGCTATCACCAACACGAAATCTGCGCATCGGTGCTATCTCTGCAAGGCTACGTCTGCCCAATTTAATAACATTGAGATGTTTTGAAAAAACAAGTTACCGCCGATTATCTGCAGTACCGACTATCAACTCTTCACGCCTGGATTCGATGTTTTGAATGTTGTATTCATTTGGCATACCAAATGAAAACAAAAAAGTGGCAGGCACGTAAAGCAGAAGATAAAGAGGAAAAAGCAATACTGAAAGCCAACATTCAAAAAGCTTTCAAAGAGCAGCTTGTAATTGTAATTGACATGCCGAAACAAGGGTTTGGCAGTACGAATGACGGAAACACCGCTCGACGTTTTTTTGAAAACACTCCAACATCAGCGCTGATAACTGGAGTTTTCGAAGAACTAATCCACCGTTTCCATATAATTTTGCAGACGATTTCGAGCGGACGTCAGATCGACGTTGAAAAGTTTCGAGCATACGCCTTAGCAACTGCCAGGCACTACGTGAAAGAATACCCCTGGTACAACATGCCAACAGCAGTCCATAGATTGTTGATTCACGGTCCAGACATTATTTCTTCGGCCATTCTACCCATCGGTCAACTATCGGAGGATGCTCAGGAATCAACCAATAAGTTGATAAAGCAATATCGCCTGAGTTTTTCTCGAAAGTTTTCAAGAGTTAAGACTATGGAAGACGTGTTCAGGAGATTGTTGGCAACGACAGATCCCTACGTTTCTTCCTTACGCAAATCTTCGCCGAAGAAACTGAAGAGTTTGTCGCCAGAAGCCGTTGCCCTCTTAGTTCCTGTGGCGGAAGACTATGAAGATTCAGGTGCAGATGCAGATAATGAGGAAACAGTGTTTGAGGATGATGACGATTCAGTTGAAGCAGAAGATGAAAAAGAATAAGAAAATGAAAACTTGTAAATTAAGTTATAAAAAATTTACAAAATAAATAATTGTAATTAAAATGAAATAATTTTTTGTAATATTTTACACCATCTTGTAACCTATATTTGGTCCTTTCTTCGAGTTTTCCACTTTTTTGGTTTATTTTTTAAGCATTAACTACAATAACCCCTAAATACTGACTTTTATATGAATAAAAATATATAAATATAAATAAATGAAAAGACATAGATTTTGACTGCCATCTTGGATCCACCATTTTTAAATTTTTTGAACTCTGTCATCATCAGTAACCTCGATAATTCCCTAAAAATTACTTTTATACGTAAAAAATGATAGTAGGGTACATAGAGCCTGCCATCTTGGGTCCGCCATTTTGTTTTTTTCGCTTTTTGATATCATATTCTTAATCAGAAACTCCGTAAACCCTTACATATTAAGTTTGGTACAAATTGAACATCTACTTATATTTTGACCAGCTTTTTGGGATTCTGACCCACTGTGCGTCGCCAAGTGACAAACAGTGTACTGACGTGGAAACAGGGAACATTTCACATTATGAGGCTTACAGCGCCATATTTTCGCCTGGTGGCTGAAAGCGCAACTATAATTTTTTCAGCATACTCCGCGAGCGCACCGATTACTGAACATGCCTACGATGCTTCAGCGTTCTGTGATGTGTACGATCAATACAGCAGCACTCGGAACGCCGTCAGTTTAATTAAAACCACACAATATTTTGAAATGTTCCCACTACTTTAGGAAGCATTCCAATTGCTATCGATTTGATAAGAGGGTTCTTCACACGTTAAAGTTTACATCGAATAGTAATGACTGCAGTTACAGAATTAGGCGCACACATATTTGTCTCCTCCACCACAGATAAACATCCGGAAAAGCTAAAAGAATTGTGTCTATAACGCCAGTTCTCTGTTTCTGTATGTGTTATGGTAAAGGCAATACTTAAATTCCTTGAGATGTAGATTGCTCCGCAAGGAAAGGAAATCCTAGGTCTCACTGCAGCTGGTCTTTCTATATGCGTACGACAGAATAATAATCTGCAGAATTTGTATTTGAATCATCGTCGTTTCTTTACGGATAATACAAACACATTTCCACTTCCAAAATGTTCTATCACAACGAGCCACGTGCATTCAACTGCCGTTAAAAACTAGCCTCCAAAACCGATCTTCCCCCTCCTCCAGCCTATCTCCTCCCAAGAACAAACAACTGACAATCATTAATATCTTTGGAAATGGAAAAATAATTAACAATTAATATCAATAATTATGTCACACCAGAAAACGCGTAATTAAAATCTGCACATAACATAAAAGTTATTTTCATAAAACCGGATGTAGAACATATTGCTATAAAACGTTTGGTTAAATAATATTACAGAAGTTATTTACATAAAACTGACAATGGACAATGGGCTTGGCAAAACAATCATCAACTTTGGATAAAGTACATAAGTGGCAACACTCCCATCAACCGACGGATAATATAATAACAAGGACAATGCCCTGGTGTAGGCAGAGTTTCGGTACCACTGGTACTACTGGAGCAGGTGGCTGTAATTCGTTGCAAAATTAGTTAAATAATTATAAAATGGGTCTCTTCAGAGGGTTTATGGTTAAAGGAAGGAATGAGGCGGACGAGAGAGTAGGAAGGAAAGGGGATGGTAATGGGAAGGATAGAAATGGGAAAGTGGTTCCGTTTCACTACCTTGCAGACCTTTTACTAACATCCGTTAGTGGAAAGCTCTGCTACAACCAGCAGGACGATTGTATGTGATACTTGGAAAATTAATGGAAAGGATAGAAATGGGAAAGTACTTCCGTTTCAGTATGAAAGTTCAACTTTTTGTGCACCGCCAAGGGTCTTTACATCTCAGTATATGACATAAATTTCGACTTGATTCCACCACCTGTTCCTGAGAGAAAGGGGTCTTAAGAGATCCACAGATAGACGGACAACAAGTGATCCTGCATTTACAGGAAAACAGTGTACAGTAGTACTTGCTCTTCTCTTTTAATAACATGCTAATATCCTGGAAGAATCCTAAGGCAATGCAGTCCGAAAACAAAGGAAGTAGGTTACAGTACACTTGTTCGCCCACTGCTTGAGTACTGCTCACCGGTGTGGGATCCGTACCAGATGTTACAGGATCATTTAGTAATCGCGAGGCTGGTCCCGGCGGAGGTTCGAGTCCTCCATAGGGCATGGGTGTGTGTGTTTGTCCGCAGGATAATTTAGGTTAAGTAGTGTGTAAGCTTAGGCACTGATGACCTTAGCATTTAAGTCCCATAAGATTTCACACACGTTTGAACTTTTTTTTTCTTTTTAAGTAATCGCGAAAGCGTAACGGAGATGATACATAAACTCCAGTGGAAGACTCTGCAAGAGAGACGCTCAGTAGCTCAGTACGGGCTTTTGTTGAAGTTTCGAGAACATACCTTCACCGAGGAGTCAAGCAGTATATTGCTCCCTCCTACGTATATCTCGTGAAGAGACCACGAGGATAAAGTCAGAGAGATTAGAGCCCACACAGAGACATACCGACAATCTTTCTTTCCACGAACAATACGAGACTGTCTAACAACCCTACCACAACAAAGGTCGGCATTTAATAACGACTGTGGTGTTGCTCACGCTGCTAAATACTGCATTTTCGGGCAACAACAGTCATATTATGTGGCAGGTGTCATTAGAGCACAGTTAATAAAGTCATTTCATGTAATAATCAAAAACTAGGCACTCATCTTTTTGTGTTTCCCACGCTGGTCTCGTATTATCATGGCTCAATCATTGAAAATCTAGGTGGTTATGATTCCAAGCTCGGATGCAAAGAGGCCTAGTTTTATCCTGCTATATTCAAAAGTTTTGTAGATGCGCTTCACAAAACATTCTTCATGATTAAACCTTTCAAAGTTAGCACAAAAGTGATGTAAAAATAACAATCAGCACTCCGAATTTAAGATACACTTCCTTTTAATTGCTTTTATTGCAATATCACGTAACACACAAAACATCAATTCACAATACAAAACATACTTGAAGACATCTTCCTCACAGTCACTGTTAAAGTTCACATTTTATAAGCTGACGACAATATTCGTCTTTCCAACATGACGCCCACGACTTGACTTTCTCAAGGTCCGACTCTCTAACAACTTAACAACTAACTAACTATCGCTTACGCGCCAAAAAATCAGAGTTACGAGTACGTCAAAGATCATAGTGACAAAAGAAACAATACACATAAGAATAATATCATTGCAATATAAACGTATCGATGTATCACAAATCAAATCAAATCTGAATGTTGTCTCAGAAATATGTCAACTACTTTGCAGAAACACAGTAGAATATAGCTGGTATCGAGAGGTTCAGGTGAGGTGCCGTAATGGTTGCGTAATTCAAGTACCATTACAACTGGAATAGAAGGGAGAACCGATAGGGGTACTCAAGGTACCCTCCGCCACACACCGTCAGGTGGCTTGCGGAGTATGCATGTTGATGTAGATGTAGATATATTTCTTAATTTGTGGAGTATACTCAAGTGCTTACGTCAGTGTCAATTTTAGATGGCTAAATACTTCGCGCACGCGCTTTTGTTTGTGTGTGTGTGTGTGTGTGTGTGTGTGTGTGTGTCTGGGAAGGATGAGGTGAAGTATGAGGGCTACGTGAGTCAGTGCCACCGCTAGCACGTACAAGGTCGCTGCTTGCGGCCTACAACGAGGAGTCGGTAAGTCCTCGACGGAGGCGCTGTTGAACCGTCCTGGGCACAGTGACCCTCTTAAGGCGTCCCGTGAATGGGAAGCAATCTCAGAGACACAAGGGACCCGCCGGCTGCTCATAATTCCGGCATTCTCGGCCGCGCGGTAAGGGCAAACGACTCGGCCTCCTAAATAAGCCGCGGAGCGTCGTCAAGGAACCGACCGCGCCGCCACAAGTCGCGGCCGTTATTCTGCATCTGCCCTCCTCCCCCTCCCCTCCTCACCCCTGTTGTGGGGCTGAAAAAGAGGAGCAGAGAGAGGCGGGGAGGGCTGGGTGGCGACGGGGGTCGTCGACAGCGACGAGATGAAACACGCAAGGAAGCTAAACAGGAATACATAATATGGCGGCAATGGTGCGGCGACTGGCGGGTCCAGACAAAGGAGGGCGTGCTGAATAATTCAGCGCCGGCGCCAGACGCCTGGAATTGCTCTCGTGCATCAGCGTGTCCACGCGCTGCTGAGGTGCCCGCCCACCCCGCGGAATTAAAGTTTTTCTTCTCCGCGAGCGGGCTGGGCTAGCTGCGCGCGGGGGTTTGTGTTTACTACTCTGAGCACGCGGAGAGGTCCGGATATCCCGTCCCACCGCCGCGTCTCTCTCTCATAACACGCTTTGTCCTGAAACAACAATACGCGCCACTTGCTGGAAATCCATCTCTTAGCAGAACTTCTCGTCAGGCTTCCCCAGCCAGTCGATCTTGAAGCGGACCGGTCTCGCTTACGTCCCATTTAAGGGGCCTGCACATGTTCAGTATTTATTGATGATGGTAGTTTGTCAAACCTGCATTATATTGAAGCGACCTCATATCGTCAATAATATTTACAGAAATCGTGAGCTGACATCCCGCTTTTACAAGGTTAACGTCGAAAACACGGTTCACTAACTAATTGCGCTTTGAAAAATAACGAAGCTGTATTATGAAATAGAAAGAGCACAAAAGACTGCAAAGAAGTCGTACTGAAAAAAAGTACTCGTTTCTCAACCACAGTTCAGGGTGTAAAAAATAATTAATCAACTGCTTCACTTTGCGGTTCATTCTACATCCATATAGCATCTGTATAGCTTGCGAGCAACAGAAAACAGCGAAAAGGAGGAAATGGGTCCGAGAACAGTTGGAAAAAAGGAGAGACTGGTAGAGATAGGAAAACACGACCGGTTAAAACCGATTTCAATTCTGAATAACCGGTATTTTTCGGTACTTGTTTGATCTTGATTATGACAGGTGTTTCTATTTTTTGGTGATAACATGTTATAAAACGTATATACCAATTTTCCGCGGCAGTAGTGCTAAAATTTCAGGTTTTTAAATAAAAAGCCTTTTCTAAAAGCGAGTCAACCTACAGATCGACGCTTTAAAGAAAGAGTATTTATGAACATTAACCAACGCATTAATTCATCACTGAAATTTTAACTATTGTCATATAACTGTTCCTACTAAATGTCATATTTTGCCTGTTATCTAACATTTACATTTCAGTCTTTTGAAAGAGCACTTTTTGTTTGGCAAGTAAAAAATCAATTGTATTCAAATTCCCGTTAAAAAGTAAAGATATATATCTGACGAAAACATGCGTTTTTCATGGGAAATAATAACAAAAAAAACAACGTATTTTACATAAAAACTTATTATTTGCTGTCATTTATATGAAATAATAACACAGAAATGAACTTATTGAATCAGTAATAAAAACTTAAAAATTCATTCGTAGTTTGCAATAAAATTGGAATATAGCCGGTCTATATAATGTATATTTATCTGCTTGGACACTTACCATGAAAAATAGAGTTCTCCAACCTCAATTTTCACCCTTTAGCACTGACTATTCATAATGCCCAAATACTGGAATTACCCTCGTTTACAACAAGATTTTTGAAGAATAATATAAAAATTTTGCATCCGCACAGGAATACTGTTGCAATTTTTGTAGTATTCTACCTCTCATGACTTTTCGAGAAAAATAATAATTGGTGGAGAGATTAAGTTTTCTTTTATTTACCTATTTTATTTGATATTTTGATTGTATTTACACTACTGGCCATTATAATTGCTACACCAAGAAGATATGCAGATGATAAACGGGTATTCATTGCACAAATATATTATACTAGAACTGACATATGATTACATTTTCACGCAGTTTGGGTGCATATATCCTGAGAAATCAGTACCCAGAACAACCACCTCTGGCCGTAATAACGGCCTTGATACGCATGGGCATTGAGTCAGACAGAGCTTGGATGGCGTGTACAGGTACAGCTGCTATGCAGCTTCAACACGATACCACAGTTCATCAAGAGTAGTGACTGGCGTATTATGACGAGCCAGTTGCTCGACCACCATTGACCAGACGTTTTCAATTAGTGAGAGATCTGGAGAATGTGCTGGCTAGGGCAGCAGTCGAACATTTTCTGTATCCAGAAAGGCCCGTACAGGACCTGCAACATGTGGTCGTGCATTACCCTGTAAAATGTAGGTTTTCGCAGGGATCGAATGAAGGGTAGAGCCACGGGTCGTAACACATCTGAAATGTAACGTCCACTGTTCAAAGTGCCGTCAATGGGAACAAGACGTGACCGAGATGTGTAACCAATGGCACCGCATACCATCACGCCGGGTGATACGCCAGTATGGCGATGACGAATACACGCTTCCAATGTGCGTTCACCGCGATGTCGCCAAACACGGATGCGACCATAATGGTGCTGTAAACAGAACCTGGATTCATCCGAAAAAATGATGTTTTGCCATTCGTGCAACTAGGTTCGTCGTTGAGTACACCATTGCAGGCGCTCCTGTCTATGATGCAGCGTCAAGGGTAACCGCAGCCATTATCTCCGAGCTGGTAGTCCATGCTGCTGCAAACGTCGTCGAACTGTTCGTGCAGATGGTTGTTGTCTTGCAAACGTCCCATCTGTTGGATCAGGCATCGAGACGTGGCTGCACGATCCGTGACAGCCATGCCGATAAGATGCCTGTCATCTCGACTGCTAGTGATACGAGGCCGTTGGGATCCAGCACGGCGTTCCGTATTACCCTCCTGAACCCACCGATTCCATATTCTGCTAACAGTCATTGGATCTCGACCAACGCGAGCAGTAATTTCGCGATAAGATAAACCGCAATCGCAATAGGCTACAATCCTACCTTTATCAAAGTCGGAAACATGATGGTACGCATTTCTCCTCCTTACACGAGGTTCAAATACGGCTCTGAGCACTATGGGACTTAACATCTGAGGTCATAAGTTCCCTAGAACTTAGAACTACTTAAACCTAACTAACCTAAGGACGTCACACACATCAATGCCTGATGCAGGATTCGAACCTGCCACCGTAGCAGTTGCGTGGTTCCAGACTGAAGCGCCTAGAACCGCTCGGCCACACCGGCCGGTTCGTTACACGAGGTATCACAACAACGTTTCACCAGGCAACGCCGGTCAACTGCTGTTTGTGTATGAGAAATCGGTTGGAAACTTTCCTCATGTCAGTACGCTGTAGGTGTAGCCACCGGCGCCAACTTTGTGTGAATGCTCTGAAAAGCTAATCATCTGCATATCACAGCATCTTCTTCCTGTCGGTTAAATTTCTTCGTGGTGTAGCAATTTTAATGGCCAGTAGTGTATCTACATCTACATCTACATCTATACTCCGCGAGCCACCTTACGGTGTGTGGCGGAGGGTACTTATTGTACCACTATCTGATCCCCCCTTCCCTGTTCCATTCACGAATTGTGCGTGGGAAGAACGACTGCTTGTAAGTCTCCGTATTTGCTCTAATTTCTCGGATCTTTTCGTTGTGATCATTACGCGAGATATATGTGGGCGGTAGTAATATGTTGCCCATCTCTTCCCGGAATGTGCTCTCTCGTAATTTCGATAATAAACCTCTCCGTATTGCGTAACGCCTTTCTTGAAGTGTCCGCCACTGGAGCTTGTTCAGCATCTCCGTAACGCTCTCGCGCTGACTAAATGTCCCCATGACGAATCGCGCTGCTTTTCGCTGGATCATGTCTATCTCTTCTATTAATCCAACCTGGTAAGGGTCCCATACTGATGAGCAATACTCAAGAATCGGACGAACAAGCGTTTTGTAAGCTACTTCTTTCGTCGATGAGTCACATTTTCTTAGAATTCTTCCTATGAATCTCAACCTGGCGCCTGCTTTTCCCACTATTTGTTTTATGTGATCATTCCACTTCAGATCGCTCCGGATAGTAACTCCTAAGTATTTTACGGTCGTTACCGCTTCCAATGATTTACCACCTATGGCATAATCGTACTGGAATGGATTTCTGCCCCCATGTATGCGCATTATATTACATTTATCTACGTTTAGGGAAAGCTGCCAGCTGTCGCACCATGCATTAATCCTCTGCAGGTCCTCCTGGAGTACGTACGAGTCTTCTGATGTTGCTACTTTCTTGTAGACAACCGTGTCATCTGCAAATAGCCTCACGGAGCTACCGATGTTGTCAACTAAGTCATTTATGTATATTGTAAACAATAAAGGTCCTATCACGCTTCCCTGCGGTACTCCCGAAATTACCTCTACATCTGCAGATTTTGAACCGTTAAGAATGACATGTTGTGTTCTTTCTTCTAGGAAATCCTGAATCCAATCACAAACCTGGTCCGATATTCCGTAAGCTCGTATTTTTTTCACTAAACGTAAGTGCGGAACCGTATCAAATGCCTTCCTGAAGTCCAGGAATACGGCATCAATCTGCTCGCCAGTGTCTACGGCACTGTGAATTTCTTGGGCAAACAGGGCGAGCTGAGTTTCACATGATCTCTGTTTGCGGAATCCATGTTGGTTATGATGAAGGAGATTTGTATTATCTAAGAACGTCATAATACGAGAACACAAAACATGTTCCATTATTCTACAACAGATTGACGTAAGCGAAATAGGCCTATAATTATTCGCATCTGATTTATGACCCTTCTTGAAAATGGGAACGACCTGCGCTTTCTTCCAGTCGCTAGGTACTTTACGTTCTTCCAGCGATCTACGATAAATTGCTGATAGAAAGGGGGCAAGTTCTTTAGCATAATCACTGTAGAATCTTAAGGGTATCTCGTCTGGTCCGGATGCTTTTCCGCTACTAAGTGATAGCAGTTGTTTTTCAATTCCGATATCGTTTATTTCAATATTTTCCATTTTGGCGTCCGTGCGACGGCTGAAGTCAGGGACCGTGTTACGATTTTCCGCGGTGAAACAGTTTCGGAACACTGAATTCAGTATTTCTGCCTTTCTTCGGTCGTCCTCTGTTTCGGTGCCATCGTGGTCAACGAGTGACTGAATAGGGGATTTAGATCCGCTTACCGATTTTACATATGACCAAAACTTTTTAGGGTTCTTGTTTAGATTGTTTGCCAATGTTTTATGTTCGAATTCGTTGAATGCTTCTCTCATTGCTCTCTTTACGCTCTTTTTCGCTTCGTTCAGCTTTTCCTTATCAGCTATGATTCGACTACTCTTAAACCTATGATGAAGCTTTCTTTGTTTCCGTAGTACCTTTCGTACATGATTGTTATACCACGGTGGATCTTTCCCCTCGCTTTGGACCTTAGTCGGTACGAACTTATCTAAGGCGTACTGGACGATGTTCCTGAATTTTTTCCATTTTTGTTCCACATCCTCTTCCTCAGAAATGAACGTTTGATGGTGGTCACTCAGATATTCTGCGATTTGTGCCCTATCACTCTTGTTAAGCAAATATATTTTCCTTCCTTTCTTGGCATTTCTTATTACACTTGTAGTCATTGATGCAACCACTGACTTATGATCACTGATACCCTCTTCTACATTCACGGAGTCGAAAAGTTCCGGTCTATTTGTTGCTATGAGGTCTAAAACGTTAGCTTCACGAGTTGGTTCTCTAACTATGTGCTCGAAGTAATTCTCGGACAAGGCAGTCAGGATAATGTCACAAGAGTCTCTGTCCCTGGCTCCAGTTCTGATTGTGTGACTATCCCATTCTATACCTGGTAGATTGAAGTCTCCCCCTATTACAATAGTATGATCACGAAACTTCTTCACGACGTTCTGCAGGTTCTCTCTGAGGCGCTCAACTACTACGGTTGCTGATGCAGGTGGTCTATAGAAGCTTCCGACTATCATATCTCGAAACGTATAACGTAAATATGTGAGGGAATGTCAGAATTTTTCAGTCTTTGCTCGATGTCTGTGCTTATTGCTGAAATTAAAGCAATAAAAAACCGAAACTCATTTCCTTCAGAAACCGATTCTTTTGAGCGGTTTTAGCAGGTTAAACTGGAAATAGAAAAGAGCGTACAGCCAGCGGAAAACCGGTTGTTTCGACGAAGAATAGCCGCCGTTCATAACGACCAATCACATGTTAATTTACTGACAAATCAGAACCGCGGACCAGAAAGATTTCATAAATTATTTTCCAACGAGTCTTGCATTGTACAAGTTATTAATGTTGATACGAAATAAAATACGTTCAGGAGAGAAGCAGCCGCAGTCGACAAGAGATTTTGAGTAACTTTTGAGATTTCTGGTGACAGGTAAGTCATTCGAATGCTCGAAATTTAGTTCTGTAATATCAGCAAACATAACTAGGGAAATTCAATGTAAGGGGGTGAAGCACTCATATATGCCTGGCAAGGATACATTTGTTTTGTCTCTAGGCAACTGATGTAAATAATTTTTTACGCATTTTAATAACTTGGTGAAACTGACATACATTTCGCTTTACTTTTACTAGTCATTGCAGATATATGACGTATTTTTCGTTTTTCCAAAGTGCTATGTAATTCACCAACCTATACCATATTTTCAAATTAATACAGTACGCCGTGTAATAGAGAATTCTCCACTGACCTTCCTGAAATGGTGCATGCAATGATTGCCCTCTTAGGTCTATTAAAATTGTTTTGTAGTAAATACTACTTGAAAAACTGGATGTAGGCAATGACATGGACAAAGGCGAAATGAAAACATAAATTGTGCACACGAACGTCGTGTGCCTGATTCATGAAGCTCTGTCAACATCTGAATGGAGAACGTCAAACCGTCAATACTTCACCTCATACGCTGAGTATCTACTGACAATACTAAAATATCTTCCGGGCCGTCAGACCCGCTCGTCAATATTTCTAGCATTGAAAATACGTCACTAAGACCTCAGACAGTCAATATATTGACAGTTTGTCAGTATTACTGAAGGTGTGAAGGCCTTTTTTTTACAACCAGCTTTCTTGCCTCAGTCGACTACTCGTGGCAAGTAATTCTACTACATCGTCCCTGACGTTTTATACTTGTGCTGACAAGGGGACATCATGGACTGGCCTCATCGATTTACCTCATACCTATATGACCTGAAGTTCAGTGCCCAGATATCAACTTCCTGAAGGATTCAGCTCTGTATGTCCGTAACGCAATAAATATACTTTTCCGGCCATTGGTTCCCTATCTCCATTCAATCAGTTGTGGACCCACTATCACCGGTTTCAGTTTGACCCAAAAGATTTGTGACATCCTGTATTCGTGTGCAAGAAAGGTGACATCAATCAACTCTAAAAAGTTCATTTAACTTTTTACGATGGCGTCAGTGTTGATAGAAGTTGAAATTTGCGTAATATAACATTTGGGATCTAGGGTGTCAAATGACACGGCGTGGGATTAATAGTTATTCTGTCAGGAAATGTAGTTTATTTATCATTCCACTTGTAGTTCCACATGTCCACATGAAAATCTCGACACATAAAACACGGAACTTTTCTGTGGTCTATCTACCGTACAGATTGTAAAAGAGCTTTACAGGTGTTATTTCAATCCACATCGAAAACAGTATGACACAGTTAATGTCTGAGAACAATAATATAAAACTGTTTTCTTTCGAAGCTTCTAGAACTTTCGATGAATATTACGAGCTGTTGTCTCTCTAAGCATCTAGAACTTTCGACTAGTGAACATTACGTTAGTGTGATTCCAGTTTTTAGATTACTCATCAAATTTAGTCTATTGAACGTTTCTTGAGGACATGTATTTGTGTGAAGATTTTTGCTAATAATATCTGATAACAAAAGTTAAAACATTTGCAAATATTAAAAATGGAAACTCCCTGTTACACAACAACATTTATTACAGCTCGGCGTAAGAAATCTAAAAATGTAAATGGTAACGCAAATTCTAACTTCAGTTGGAATAGTCAGTTGAAATTATTAATAAATATTTAGTTTTGTTGCTGATGAATTTTTGTAAACAAGTTAAGTGCATCTTTGCATGAAGTGAATATGTCGATGCATAAACAAAAAATGTATTTACGGCAAAATTACGCTCAGGAGCTAGAAGCGTTCGTAGACATGCAGAGTAACGGATTATGTACTTTATAAACGAAAACAAGACCAAATATGGCCTTGATTTGGGTGGTAATCACATACTTCACTAGTTGGGAAGAAGGTTCCTTCAGACCATGTTTTGTTACACGGTTAAATGGGCACTGCTTTTTACCCAGACCTTGAAGGTTTTTTATCTGTAGCATCACTTCACGAAAAATATTCTGTTTCCCTCTGGAGGCTTGTAATGTCATGCTTACCACCATAATTTCGCTATAAACGAAGAACCTTCAGTCATGCCGAATGAAGACTAAATGCTTACCAATAAAACGGAGGCACGCTCCATACGGAATCAGCGTTCCTCTGACAGCGGTGATGTTAGGATATCTTCTTCTCAGTAAATAAACTAAACATTTACCTATACGGTGCACAAGCATATCCGCAACATTTGCTGAATTATATAGTTTACGGAAACAAGACAATGCGGCAATGTGAATAAAGACAATGCGGCAGCCTAAGTTTCCAGTTCCCTTGCGGGTTCGTTGATAGCAAGGAAGCCCCGCTATCTCCTTCCGCTACCAAATGAGTCTTCGTTTCATTGTTCTACCAAAGTGGTGGGCAGGGGAGGATGATTGCAAGGGAATTTCGAGATAGCAGCTCCGTTCGGATATCCCCGGGGTGCCGTTCCCGACTTCCCCGCAACTGAATGAAATTGCCCCCCGGCCGAGTACGGCTCTATGCGGAGCTGGTACACCGAGCTGCGCGGTTGGCCAACCTCATGCTACACAGCGAATGGGGGATCAAGGAAATTTCTTGTTACAGCAGAACAATAATGGCATTTCCTTGTCGAATAAAACTGATCGTGAGGGATCAGAAAGTACAAGGCGATACAAATATAAAAAATTACAATGGGTCACAATTTTCGTCCGAAAACTCGTAGAAACGGGAAATTTTTTTAATGATTTCAGCAGAAAACTCGTAGAGACTTGTCACTTTTTTAGCCCTTTCGCGGGCCGTGGGGGATACACTTCCCATTGAACGTATTTCCTCACAGCGTTTAAGGGAATCTATGTTCCCACTTCTGTACGCTTCTGGCATCTAGTGACACTCCGATGCACCAGCTGTAGTTTCTGTTTGTGATGACGTATAGCCTTCACAGGGGTGCCGACTTATAAAAAATATTGGGGGGTCATACTGGGGGTCTTGCTCCGGGAAATTTTCTAAATTTTAGATGAAAAATAGTAACTTTAAAGTTTTTTTAAGTATTTTAGAGTCATATGATCAACATTAGAACCCCGAAAACAGGACTCTCGATAACTCGACACTCCAGAATACTCGACAAGCCTGACACATTTTTCGGCTTTGAAAAAAGAAACAAAACATTAACACGCACAATATTTTCGTAAAAAGCTAATGTAATTTACAGTTAAGAATCATGCTTATAGACTATTAAAGAGCAGTGAATATATAGCTCTGAAAAGTCTGAAATTATATTTGAATAAATCCTAAATTATCATTAAAAGAATAAAACATAAAATATTGCTGTCGCACAGTAATAGCACTTTCATTAATAAGTTAAATAGCTAATTTAAGCTTACTTTGAATAAGGCTTAGGGTTCATTAAATAAAAAAAAATCTCAAAGTTAATGCTTTAATAAAGTTAATACAGTACACCTAATACTTTTAGTCAAAAAGTATGTAAATAGCTGGTTTTAATTGGGTCTTACACCCTAAAAATATTTAAATATTTGAAAATAACTAATACAATACTACAATAATATAGTAATACAGTACTAAACTAGTACTAACATTTCGAAACTGAAAATTTAACATTATGTTTGTATTTTATTCTCTATTTTACAAAGATTTTTAATATTGCTCTAAATGCCATTATTAGGGCTAGAGTGTCCTTATAAAGGTGCAAATATCGACCGTCTGACTGGATTACTGAATATGAAGTCGTTGATGACTGGTCGGACCGATTCATCCAAAACATCTCGGTGGCCATGAAGAACAGCCAAGTTGTTCAATCGCTTCTGTCCCATTGTTGATCGGAGATATGACTTCAGACGTCTAGGGGCGCTAAATGACCGTTCTGCTGTTGTTGTCGTGATTGGAACTACTTGGAGAAGCTTAATGCACTGCACTACTTCACATAACATTTCTCCAACTGCAGGCTCTTGTGTAATGTACTTTCTTACAACATGCATGCTTTTTAAGACCAGTTGTTTTTTTTTATTAGCGATATCGACTAACATGTTCAAGTGCAAGTGCAGTCTCTCAATGTCTAGGACATTTTTGAAAAACTCAGTTGATTTTTTCCAAATTTGTTTCACCTCTGTTTACTAAAAGCAAGCACTCTTGTTCAACTGCAATGACCTGTGTGAGTCCAGTTGAAGCAAACCGCTCAGTAAAGCAAGATTGCACCGTTCCACAAACTTCAATCTAAATAGCTTCGTACATTCCTTTGGGGTTTTGGAACTGTGCGGTGAGCTGGCTTCGTTGTTTTCACACTTCTTTGATACACTTCGATTCCGAGGAAGCAAAGGATCATCAGTTTGTGAAGGTTTTTCTTTTAAACACAATTCCCAAAAGTGCTCAAAATTATCACGCCTTCCATTCAGTATAAATCAAGCCCTCATATATTTTTTCCAGATCAGCAACACTTATATGAGGTTACTGAATTTTTTCATTGACATCCTCTACTGGGTTCATTGTATGGCAATAAAGACGTAAAAAGAAATAAGTCTTGAATTGTAACATTGACTCAAGGTAGCCTGCACATTTGTAACCTGCCGCTGTTTGTCCTCTGCAGAAAATGTTTCATAAAACTCCAGAAGTTCTTCAAAGTTTTTGAATATTCTCAAGATACTAGAAGCTCGGATAGCCCATCCAGTCGAGCAAAGGGGTCGTAGACCAGCTTGGTCGTTGGCGCTCTCACAGCTTATTGTTCTGAAAAGTCCCATCCTTTTGTTGGATTCCTTTGCTGTGTTTATTAAGTTCTTGGTTAAATCCATAATATCCCTCATAGACGTATGATGGCGGAGACTGTCTACAACTGCCAAGTCTAAAGTGTGAGCAGTGCAGTGCACATAACGTGCTTTTGGATGTATATCCAAAATTAACTTTTTTAGTGCTTTGAACTTACCTCTCATATTCGAGGCACCATCATAGCACTGTCCTCTTAAGTTATCCACTGAAAAACCTAGACGAGTAAAAACGTCTTTTAAAATACTAAGCAGAGTTTGTGATTCAGTGTTGGAGGTCTCGTATAAGGCAATAAAGTCTTCGTTGATGATGAAGGTATCATCGACAGTACGAATACAAAAGGACACTTGTTCGTGAATCGAAAAGTCATTTGTTTCGACAACCATAATAGAAAAATGTTCAGTCTTCTTGATTGAAGCCAATACCTTTCTCAACACAGACTTTCCCAGTAGAGCAACGATCTGGTTTTGAATGTCGTGGGACGTCCACTTATACCCCGAACGCTTTAACCAATCTTTAAACTCAGGTATGTCATTCTTTCGAAGATCCAACAATTGAAAAAAAATTGATTTTATATCTTCGTGCCCTCTAGTTGCTAGAAATTGCACGACAGTAAAAATTGTCTCAAGAGCTAAAAGGCCTTTCTTCATATCACTATCTAACTGTTCATTCCATTGGGAGGCCACACTTCGGTTAGTGATAGAATTTCTTTATGCGTAAACGTAGTTTCATGAAGATGGAATTCTTCCAAATTCCTTTTTCCAGTCAGAAAACTCTACGGAAGTAAGTGCATCTTCTTTCTTTGAAGAAAATTATAATACAATTTTAGCATCTGCTCTTTGCAGGTTTTGCAAAAAACTTCTTTGGTAGATGCTTCACACTCTAGCCATGCATATTTGATCAACCAAGACTTCTGAAATAACCTTCCCTTACCGGATTGTCCAGGTTTTGGCTGTGAACGGTTCTCGCCCGAAGACGACGAGGCAATTGACGACACAATAATTGTTGGAGGTTGACTTGCAGTATCATCAACTTCCATGCGCGCCTTTTTGGTAACAAATTTATACATTGAGAACCTAATTCACAATACAGTAAGAGACTAAAGCAAACGAATAAAATACAGTCATATAAAACAGCCCACTAGTCACTAAAGTCGGAACACTAAATACGCCTGCAGCATGCACTGAACGAAACTATCAACAATGAATGACTGCGACAGAAGGGTGGGCTTTATATAGCCGCGGCGCCGTAGTGTCTCGAAGCATCAAGGCGACGCGAGGCATAAGGTTCCAGGCGCCTCTACTCCAGTCCTTTTGATGTCGCCGCGGCCGCAGCGCTGGCCCGCCGGCGCCAGACTTTGCCCGAAAGTTCGTGCACCGGGACAAATTCTAAGTGTGTCTGGAGCACCGTAACACTGTCATGATTCACACCACTCGTTTTCAGCTAATCTGCTTACTACCGTAATACACTACTGGCCATTAAAATTGCTACACCACGAAGATGACGTGCTACAGACGCGAAATTTAACCGACAGGCAGAACATGCTGCGATGTGCAAATGATTAGCTTTTCAGAGCATTCACACAAGGTTGGCACCGGTGGCGTCACCTACAACGTGCTGACATGAGGAAAGTTTCCAACCGATTTCTCATACACAAACAGCAGTTGACCGGGGTTGTCTGGTGAAACGTTGTGATGGCTCGTGTAAGGAGGAGAAATGCGTACCATCACGTTTCCGACTTTGATAAAGGTCGCATTGTAGCCTATCGCGATTGCGGTTTATCGTATCGCGACATTGATGCTCGCGTTGGTCGAGATCCAATGACTGTTAGCAGAATATGGAATCGGTGGGTTCAGCAGGGTAATACGGAACGCCGTGCTAGATCCCAACGGCCTCGTATCACCAGCAGTCGAGAAGACAGGCATCTTATCCGCATGGCTGTAACGGTTCGTGCAGCCACGTCTCAATCCATGAGTCAACAGATGGGGCCGTTTGCATGACAACAACCATCTGCACGAACAGTTCGACGACGTTTGCAGCAGCATAGACTATCAGCTCGGAGACCGTGGCTGCGGTTACCCTTGACGCTGCATCACAGACAGGAGCGCCTGCGATGGTGTACTCAACGACGAACCTGGGTGCACGAATGGCAAAACGTCATTTTTTCGGATGAATCCAGGTTCCGTTTATAGCATCATGATAGTCGCATCCGTGTTTGGCGACATCGCGGTGAACGCATATTCTTGGCTTGGCTCTGAGCACTATGGGACTTAACTGCTGTGGTCATCAGTCCCCTAGAACTTAGAACTACTTAAACCTATCTAACTTAAGGACATCACACACATCCATGCCCGAGGCAGGATTCGAACCTGCGACCATAGCCGTCGCGCGGTTCCAGACTGTAACGCCTAGAACCGCTCGGCCACTCCGGCCGGCGAACGCACATTGGAAGCGTTTATTCGTCATCGCCATACTGGCGTATCATCCGGCGTGACGGTATGGGGTGCCATTGGTTACACGTCTCGGTCACCTCTTGTTCGCATTGACGGCTACTTTGAACAGTGGACGTTACATTTCAGATGTGTTACTACCCGAGGCTCTACCCTTCATTCGATCCCTGCGAAACCCTGCATTTCATCAGGATAATGCACGACCGCATGTTGCAGGTCCTGTACAGGCCTTTCTGGATACAGAAAATGTTCGAATGCTGCCCTGGCCAGCACATTCTCCAGATCTCTCTCGAATTGAAAACGTCTGGTCAATGGTGCCCGAGCAACTGGCTTGTCACAATACGGCATTCACTATTCTTGATGAACTATGGTATTGTGTTGAAGCTACATGGGCAGCTGTACCTGTACACGCCATTCAAGCTCTGTTTGACTCAATGCACAGGCGTATCAAGGTCGTTATTACGGCCAAATGTTTCTTAGAACTACTTAAACCTAACCAACCTGAGGACATCACACACATCCATGCCCGAGGCAGGATTAGAACCTGCGACCGTAGCGGTCACGCGGTTCCAGACTGAAGCGCCTAGAACCGCACGGCCACACCGGCCGGCTATTACGGCCAGAGGTGGTTGTTCTGCGTACTGATTTCTCAGGATCTATGCACCCAAATTGCGTGAAATGTCAGTTCTAGTATAATATATTTGTCCAATGAATATCTGTTTATCATCTGCATTTCTTCTTGGTGCAGCAATTTTAATGGCCAGTAGTGTAATTATTAGTTATTAACTCATTACTGGATGTATTTGAGAAGGTAACTATCGTCAAACAAGAAAAATAAAAAATTTCAACTTAATTTTGTGATTTTACAAAGGATAATATAACTAATAATTTTCTTAAATTATTGGGGGGCTCTGCCCTCCCCCCCCCTCCCCCTCCCCAACGAATTTTTGAGGGGTCTCGGGCCGCCTCAGGTCCCGTGGAGTTGGCGCCTGTGAGCCATCAGGACTGTGGGACATATATACCGCACCAAACAACGGTGTTTGAATGGTTATTGGGAAGTATGGTTATCGCCAACGTAGTTTCTGAAGGGGTTTGGGATGTATATTTACCACAAAATTAATCTGTCATTTGTGGTCCTTATTTACCACCAACTTAAGGTATCAGAAAACTTTTGGAATACGTTTTACCACCTCTATCTATGCCTGACATCTTGTGGTAGTACGCTGCACCAGGCGTATAAAAACTGCTATCACAATCAGTTTCTGTTTGTCGTGGGATCACTACTGTTGTCGGAAGACGTTGCTTTGCATCTGCAGTCTACATTATTTTGACCTGTATCGGCTCATACCTTTATTGCGTGATAAAGTTTCAAGCAGTGTTTACACTGTGTTAAGTACACATTAATAACGGTAACACACATTTTTTTTAAAAACAAAGTTAAAGTAAACAGTGTTCATTTTTTTACGAGTAATGGCAACACATTAACCAACATAAAAGGGAAGTGGAAAATCCATTACCACCAACTTTAATGCCTCACAAAAGTGCCATGGTGATATGTGTACCACCGTTGTGTTTGGTCCTAACCCACGAAAATAAAATTATCAAAAAATAAATATAATCAGTTGATCACATTTCTAATAGGACAGCAAAAAATTATCTTCGATGAGTTGCTACAAAAAATGCGCCCGTGAAAGGGTTAATGATCTCAGTAGTTCTGGGAGAATCAGAAGTATCTCTCGTTGTTGGCAAGCTGGTTGTTGTTTCTTCGCATGAGGTCCTTTGCCCGGTATAACACAGCGCTTGCTCGGCTCGTGTTAGTTCGTTCTTAGTCCCGTCACGGGAGATTTCTGAAATTTGCGAGTGTGTAGTTGGGGTCGTGTGACAACAACGAGCAAATTTGTGATTAGTTCGCAGTCTTTCGCTGGCAGAAAAATGTAGTACATACTTCGAGGGAAGGCAGACCCTTTGATTACAACACAACGGACATTACTGAGAGGATTCAGCGTGCGCGATGTTACAACAAAGCCAATAATTTAATCTATTGTAAGGAAGCTGGATAAACTGGTGTACTAAACAAAATGGTAAACACAGACCACCACTGAGTGCAGAGGTTAATGAAAAGACTAATGTTCGAAGGCGCTTGGAGAACTCTTCAAGGATATCGTTGCGTCGACCGAGCCAGGTGACAGGCATTTCGTATGAGACGAGAGCTGCCAAGAACTCGCCAGTGCGACCGTACAGAGCGCACATGATGCAAACATTGCAACACAGATAATGAGAAAAGAATGCATTACTGTCGATGGTTTCAGGTATTCCTTATTCAATGTCCGGACACTGTCTCCATAACTTGCTTTAAAGATGAGAGATGCTTCCATCTGTCAGGTTACATCAACACACAAAACATCAGGTACTGGGCTAGTATAAACCCCACATATCTTCAAGAAGAATATAAAAATTCCGATCCCAAAGAAAGCAGGCGTTGACAGATGCGAAAATTACAGAACTATCAGTTTAATAAGTCACGGCTGCAAAATACTAACACGAATTCTTTACAGACGAATGGAAAAACTGGTAGAAGCCGACCGCGGGGAAGATCAGTTTGGATTCCATAGAAATGTTGGAACACGTGAGGCAATACTGACCTTACGACTTTTCTTAGAAGAAAGATTAAGGAACGGCAAAGCTACGTTTCTAGCGTTTGTAGACTTAGAGAAAGCTTTTGACAATGTTGACTAGAATACTTTCTTTCAAATTCTAAAGGTGGCAGGGATAAATAGAGGGAGCGAAAGGCTATTTACAATTTGTACAGAAACCAGATGGCACTTATCAGAGTCGAGGGGCATGAAAGGGAAGCAGTGGTTGGGAAGGGGGTGAGACAGGGTTGTAGCCTCTCCCCAATGTCATTCAACCTGTATATTGAGCAAGTAGTAAAGGAAACAAAAGAAAAATTCGGAGTAGGTATTAAAATCCATGGAGAAGAAATAAAAACTTTGCGGTTCGCCTTTGGAATTGTAATTCTGTCAGAGACAGCAAGCGACCTGGAAGAGCAGTTGATCGGAATGGACAGTGTCTTGAAAGAGTATATAAGATGAACATCAACAGAAGCAAAACGAGGATAATGGAATGTAGTCGAATTAAATCGGGTGATGCTGAGGGTATTAGATTGGGAAATGAGACGCTTAAAGTAGTAAATGAGTGTTGCTATTTGGGAAGCAAAATAACTGATGATGGTCGAAGTAGAGAGGATATAAAATGTAGACCGGCAATCGTAAGGAAAGCATTTCTGAAGAAGAGAAATTTGTTAACATCGAGTATAGATTTAAGTGTCAGGAAGTCGTTTCTGAAAGTATTTGTATGGAGTGTAGTCATGTATGAAAGTGAAACACGGACGATAAATAGTTTAGACAAGAAGAGAAGCTTTCGGAAAGTGGTGCTACAGAAGAATGCTGAAAATTACATGGATAGATCACGTAACTAATGAGGACGTATTGAACAGAATTGGGGAGAAGAGTAATTTGTGGCACAACTTGACTAGAAGAAGGGATCGGTTGGTAGGACATGTTCTGAGGCATCAAGGGATCACCAATTTAATATTGGAGGGCAGTGTGGAGGGTAAAAATCGTAGAGGGAGACCAAGAGATGAATACACTAAGCAGATTCAGAAGGATGTAACTTTCAGTAGGTACTAGGAGATGAAGAAGGTTGCAAAGGATAGAGTAGCATGGAGAGCTACATCAGACCAGTCTCTGGACTGAAGACCACAACAACAGCAACATCTTCCACGAAACACCGCTGCATACGAAAAGGTTGGAGTGTGGTGTGCGCTGATAGCTTCCAGAATTTAGGCCCCATTTTCTTTGATACGACAGTTTATACTACAGTTTGTACGGGCATCTTCAATACATTTGTGGGGCAACTGGACGACGGCGAACTTACAGAACGTTATTTCCAACAAGACAGAGCAACGTGTCACACAAAAGCAACTTGTAACCAGTTTCTTTGGTGACCCAATAATCCCAAATAATAATAATAATAATAAAGAATTGCGGCCCTCCGATCACTTGACCTAACCCTTCCCCCTGGATTTTTTCTGTTGGGAGTATTTTGAAAGCTAAGTGTACAAGAATACATCATTGTCAACCGCAGAGCTCCATGATGTCGTTACACATCATTCACAGAACGTCGCGGAATAGCGAGAAACGAATGTAGTTGTGCATCGATACTGGTGGAGGGCATTTCCAGCATTTGCTGTGAGGACTTTGTGTGTATGTATGTACGTACGTATGTACTCTCCAAATTGTGTATTATCACCTCCAAAAATTGGAAATTTGTCCCATTATTCGCTGAAATATTATGACTCAGTAAAGTAGTTCAGGTCTATATGGGTCGCAATGTATAATTCTTATTGCACGCTTATTCAGCTACTTTATGTCCGTGAATTAGGCTCGTTCCGTAGGCCAATTTAGCGACATACAAGGGCAATTTTAAAAATAAAGAACATTGTTTTCTCCAGGAATTTTTATTCAAGTAATGAAAGGAAACTTACCGGGAGTTTCAAATTGAGTATTTGGTTTTTAAGGCTTTCTGGGCTTTTAAGTTTTTCTAGAATTTAAGTTGGTCAGATCAACTGGTAGCAGAAGCACACATACATGGCCCTTTATGAACCCTCAAAGATAAAAATTGCATGGCGTCGGATCGCGTAAACGTGGAGACCATGTGAAACAAGCTCTGATATCCAGCCTCTTACGACCAATCCAGCAGTCGCTTATAACAACGTTTAACCAATCACGTAATGAGTTACACCAGTGAGGCGGCGTACTAGCTTGCTGCCAAATACAGTTCTGTGGTTCAGCTTCTTTCAGTAGTGGAAGGAGCCATAGGTGTAGCGCACCAAAATAAGACACATCATTTACAGTTGCTACACTGAAAAGAAAGGTCCACACACTTTCTGCCAGGATATTACACAAAAAACATTCGAGTGTGGGGAATATCGTTGCAACTTTGCTATCTCCAAGCCTGTTACCGCTTCATTAGATAGATCAGAGTTGAGCAAATTGCCTTCGCTAGATCTATATCTGGCTAAGCCTTATTTCTGTTCTCGCCTGTGAGGGGTAACTTAATTCTTCCCACACATACACACGATCACACTTGCATACATAGTTTGCAAATAAAAAAATCACAATAATATTTATGCAAATATTTAGATAGATAAGTTATTTCTCTGTCGTGTTTGAATGGTTGCGCAACACTGTAATTGGAGTGAATTTTCTTGTGTAAAATTAAAAATGTTTAAAACTGGTGTGAATTATGGATATGTGTGTAAAAGTGAAGATCGTAAGGAGGCAGTAACATGGAGAGTCTATCGCGACATTGCTACTGCATTCAGTTCGCGTATCGACAGTTCAGTCTCAGTTAATATACACTAAGTGATCAAAAGTATCCGGACACCACAAAAACATAGGTTTTTATATTTGGTACATTGTACTGCCACCTACTGCCAGGTACTCCATATCAGCGACCTCAGTAGTCATTAGATATCGTTAGAGGCCAGAGTGGGGCGCTCCGCGGAACGCAAGGACTTCGAACGTGGTCAGGCGACTGGGTGTCACTTGTGTCACACATCTGCACGCGAGATTTACACACACTCCTAAACTTCCCTAGTTCCACTGTTTTCGATGTGAAAGTGAGGTGGAAACGTGAAGACACATGTACAGCACAAAAGCCCAGGCCAACCTGGTCTGTTGACTGACAGAGACCGCCGACAGTTGAAAAGGTTCGTAATGTGTAATAGGCAGACATCTATCCAGACCATCACATAGGAATTCCAAACTGCATCAGGATCCACTGCAAGTACTATGACAGGCGCGAGGTGAGAAAGCTTGGATTTCATGGTCGAGCGGCTGCTCATAAGCCACTCTTCTTGACGGTAAATGCCAAAGAACGCCTCGCTTGGTGTAAGGAGCGTAAACATTGGACGATTGAACAATGGAAAAACGTTGTGTGGAGTGACGAATCACGGTGCACAATGTGGCGATCCGATGGCAGGGTGTGGGTATGGCGTATGCCCGGTGAGCGTCATCTGCCAGCGTCTGTAGTGCCAACAGTAAAATTCGGAGGCTATGGTGTTATGGTGTAGTCATGTTTTTCATGGAGGGGGGGGGGCTGGCACCCCTTGTTATTTTGCGTGCCACTATCACAGCACAGGCCTACATTGACGTTTTAAGCACCTTTTTGCTTCCCACTGTTGAAGAGCAATTTGCGGACGGCGATTGCATCTTTCAATACGAACGAGCACCTTGTTCATAATGCACGGCCCGTGGTGGAGTGGTTACACGACAATAACATCCCTGTAATGAACTGGCCGGCACAGAGTCCTGATCTGAATCCTATAGAACACCTTTGGGATGTTTTGGAACGCCGACTTCGTGCCAGGCCTCGCCAACCGACATCGATACCTCTCCTCACTGCAGCACTCCGTGAAGAATGGGCTGTCATTCCCCAAGAAACCTTCCAGCACTTGATTGAATGTATGCCCGCTAGAATAGTGGCTGTCATCAAGGCTACAGGTATCCGGATTGTGGAAGTTTTGATGTGCATGTCCTTGCTATGCTAATAAAATAGTATAGCAACGTATAATGCTTGTTTTGGTCCTCACAGTAAGTAATTTAACAATAATGAATCTGTTCGCAGTGAACTTCCTGAAACACGGAGATCAACATTCATGTTCCATACCATCACTGTAGTTCACGGTCTCATGGTGTCTCTTGGATGAAATAGCACTGTTATCTCCGTGGCACATAACCTCTGCTGTTAGATATTTCCATTTTTGTGATGAAAACTGTTTGCCACTCTCTTCTTTCCAACGTCTTGTGAATCTTGACCTCCTGTTGTCTTTTCCACTGATCCTTATACTAATTCTTTAGTCTTGAGTCTTGCTTCTCGATTCTTCTCTCTAGCAGTCTTTTCATTTGATGATTCTAAATCACTGAGCCACTTCTTAAAATAATCTGCTGGCAACGTCTTCGTTCCGATAATCTCTGCACTCTCAAAATTCTCTTTTGCACGTTACACCTTCCCATTATTACCACAAAGAAAACCACCCCTTTTCCGCTGCAAAACATTGCTGTTTTCTACTAATAAACCGACAAATCCCATCCGTCCGTCTTTACAACTGAACTACCCAGTTTCAACCTCAACTGTTCATCTTCATCTGTCGCTTATGTCTACCTATCACGCCGCAGCACATACACTGGTGTCCAAAATTAAAGCAACAAATCGTTATTTCCCCGTACTTGTCTTATTCACGATATAATCATCAACTAGATGCCCGTATAATCTTGTTCTGCACGGAAAATGGCATTACGGTCAACGGACAACCATGCCAACGATGACGTCAGGGCACCTATGAAACGAGGTTGTTTGCCGTGTAGTCCCACATCCACAATCGCTGTGTACACAGTCACAGACGGAGCAGTGTAGCACAGAGAGAATCCTACCAGATTCTCTGCTCTCGAGAGCCGCAGACAGAACGGAAGCAGGATCGTCGCAAGCTGATATGGACCGATGGCTTAGTGTGAATGGTTCCGTTGTTTCTCGGACGTGGCGACAGTTTCTAGAGACCGAAACTGTATCCCGAAGACCAGGACAGGGCCGACCAAGTGTGACTTCAGAGGAGAGGACCGCCATTTCGCTGTAAGGCCACGACAGTACCGTCTTAGCCGCGGCAACTGGCATGTGAGTTGGCAGCATCCACTGGACGTGTTGGCAAACGGCGTGCAGAAGGCTTCAGCAGAGTGGCTTTTATGTCCGAGACCTGCTTTATGTGTACCTCTGACGCGTCTTCACAGAAGAGAACGTCTAGGGTGGAGTCATCAACATGCCACCTGGACGGTCAAACAGTCCAAATTTAGTCTGCAGAGTGATTGTCGATGGATTCGCATCTGGAGGGAACGTGAAAAAACGATTTAGGGACCCAAACATTGGAAAGAGACCGATATCGAGGAGGATCCCAAATCGTGTGGGAAGGAACTATGTTTACCAGTCGAACCCCTACTCATGAAATGTACGGGTGAGTCGGCAAGGTTTAACTGCTGTCAGATATGGTGACGATATCTTGGGACCTCATTTGCCGTTGTTGCGAGATGCTGTGGGCCCAGACTTCGTATTGATGGACAATAATGCTCGACCTTATAGAGCACGGGTGGTTGATGTTTCCTTGGAAATGGAAGATATTGAACCTATGGCTTGGCCTGCTCGCTATCCCTATTTGAATCCCATTCAGCATGTCTGGGATGCACTAAGGAGGTGACTTGCATCACGTCAGCATCCACCAACCAAAAGGATGGGCGTTATTGCTTCAACATGAGACTGATGACATCATTCACTGCGTGCCCCATCGTTCTAAGGCCTGTATTGCTGCCAGAGGGGGTCACACCCCATACTGAGCACATCAACCAGTTGTCGGATGTGTATGCAAGTTGGAAAAAATGAAGAACGCTACAGTCTGGAACCGCGCGACCGCTACGGTTGCAGGTTCGAATCCTGCCTCGGGCATGGATGTGTGTGATGTCCTTAGGTTAGTTAGGTTTAAGTAGTTCTAAGTTCTAGGGAACTGATGACCACAGCAGTTAAGTCCCATAGTGCTCAGAGCCATTTGAACCATTTTCTACTTTACTATCATCTGTTTATACTGTTTTGTGGCAAAATAAAAGCAACCTTCTAAAATTTTTGTTTGTTGCTTTAATTATGGAGAGCAGTGTATTAAATTTTCTTTAATTTGTACCAATGTATACATACATATGTATATAAGAAAGAATTCAGTAAGATATAAGCTAAGTTAGGTCAACATTAGACAGGATGGTCAGTAGCAGTCTGAAAACATTGTAAGGCTGTGCTGAGAAATAACTCTTAAGGAAAAACTTGGTAAGTTGCGCCGTTTCCGATTTAATTTTAACTGATATTAGGCAATCTGCCGGTTGCGCGCGCAAATTCCAATGGCCCGTCAGGGACGACGTCGCCAAACGAATGCTTCGTTTGATTTCCCAAAACTGAGAAAGAGAGAGCGATACAAACGGTAGTAGGGATCGTACCCGAGCCACAGACTGAGCGTACATTATGTTATTTAGGTAGTGGAGAAAATATCCGCCACGGAATCAAAAGTTATTAAAGGTAGCAAAAGTTAGCCGCCTCGCCCCGTGCGGTGGATGAACCGCTACTCGCCTCGTTAGCGGACACCGATACCGAGCTGGGGTGCCGTCACTGGACGCCCAGATCCCCTTGACTGATGCCTGTTGTTGACATCGACGTCGGCGCTACGCTGGGACATGAGCATCAGAGGCCAGCTGCAGAGTGACGGGGGCAGGGAGCGTGACAGAGTACAGGGCCGTGACTCAACGGGGGCTGTCGCCCCGGATGAGGCGATATTGAACTTGATCAGATGCTGCGGCTGCAGTTCCTTCCCACGCGCTTTGGTGACGCATTAAATATTTGCGGTGTGATGCAGTAATTTCCGCGGTCACGGTGAATCAGTCTTTATTTGATAGTATCATCATTGGAGTATAGAAAAATCAAAATAACCATCTGTACAGTTAGTTACAAACAAGGGCGATTATGTTAAGAAGTTGAAAGCAAGGGCGGTTGTTATGTTAAGTGTGCAATGATAATTACACTGCTAAGCGCAGAGGAGAGAGTGGACAGGTGAAAACAGTACATCAAAGGCCTCTACGTTGGTGAGGATTACATGATTGAGGAAAAAAATGAGAGGAGAATCGGTATGGAAGATGGTGGGGGTTCCAGTATTACAACCAGAGATTAATAGAACTTCAGAAGGCTTCCGACCAAAGACGGTAGAAGTGATAGATAACATTACTTCAAAATTTCTGAGATCTTCAGGGAACTGGTGACCAATTGACTGCTAAGGATTTGTCTGATTGCATGACTGAGGAAATAATGGGTTCAAAATGATTTAAATGGCTCTGAGCACTAAGGGACTTAACATCTGGTGGTCATCAGTCCCCTAGAACTTAGAACTACATAAACCTAACTAACCTAAGGACATCACACACATCCATTCCCGAGGCAGGATTCCAACCTGCGACCGTAGCGGTCGCGCGGTTCCAGACTGTAGCGCCTAGAACTGCTCGGCCACCACGGCCGGCGAAATAATGGGAGTCAGTATGGAAGATGGGGGGGTTCCAGTATTACAACCAGAGATTAACTTCAGAAGACATCCGATAAAATACGTTGTAAGGGATACATAACATTACTTTGAAATTTCTGAAATCCTCAGGGTAACTGGTAACTAAGTGGCTATTAAAGTTGGCGTGTAGAATTTCTAAGTCTGGTGACACACCATCTGACCTTCGGAAAAATATCATCCACACAATCACGAAAACAGCAAGGTAAAATAACTGCGAGAACTATCGACAATCCGCTTGATAACTCATATATACAAGATGCTGGCAAGAATAATACGGAAGAAGGGAAGAGAAAATTCAGGGTATGATATACGACGATCAGTTTCATTTTCAGAGAGTTAAAGACACCAGAGAGAACAGTTCTCACGTTGTGTCTGATAATGAAAGCAAGACTTCAGGTAAAACAACACACGTTCATAGGATTTCTCGACCTAGGAAAAGCGTTTGACAGGATATAAGCCCCAGGATGTTCGAAATTCTGCGAAAACTGGGGTTTTAAGCTGTAGGGCAAGACGGGTAGTATTCAATATGTACAAGAACCACGAGGGAGCAATAAAACTGGAAGAGCAAGAACGAATCTCTCGGATTAAAAACGGTTTCAGTCAGTTATGCAGCCTATCGCACCTACACCGAAGAACATTCGCAGAAATGAAAGAAAGGTTCCAGAGTGGGATTGCAATTCGAGGTGAGAGGATATCATTGGTAAGATTCGCTGATGAGATTGCTGTCCTCAGTGAATGTGAAGAAGAATTACAGGATCTGTTGAAAGGATTGAACAGTCTAATGAGAAAGATGAAAGTAATGAGAAGTAGCAGAAACGAGATAAGTGAGAAATTTAACAACAGAAATTGAGGACCGCGGAGCAAAATAACACGACGGATGAAGGAAGGAGGGCATAAAAAGCAGACTAGCACATGCAAGGAGGGGTATCGTGGCCAAGATAAGTCTGCTGGTTTCAAACATCGGCTTCATTCAGAGGAAGGAATTGCTGAGAATGTACGTTTGGACCACAATATTGTATGTTAGTGAATGACAGACTTTGAGAAAACCATAACAGAAGTGAATCGAAGCGCTTGAGATGTGTTGCTATAGAAGAATGTTGAAAATTAGTGGACTGATAAGATAAGGAATGAAGAGGTTTTCTGCAGAATCGGCAAAGAAAGGAACATATGGAAAACGCTGACAAGACAAAGCGACAGGACGATGAGACGTGTGTTAAGACATCAGAAAATAGCTTTCATGGTACTAGAGGGACTTGTAGAAGGTAAAAACTGTATGGGAAGGCAGGGTTTGGAATACATCCAACAAATATTTGGGGCTGTAGTGTGCAAGTGCTCTAGTGAACCAGTGGGACTGACGCCTCGAAAAATTATCGTTTCTCTGTTGGCATCGCAATGATAAGCGAAACACCTTACAACTGGAGATCGAAAGTCGTAGGCTTTCTGATACGAAGACACAACATTTTTGGATTTGAAACTCAATACCGCGGATTAGCTTACGACTCGCAAAGGAATGGAAAGTAAAGATGCAGATCTGGTGGAAATGGCAGGAAACAACATTTTTCATTCAGAGCAGCACTACCATTTCCATAATTCGCCAGACCAAAATGATTCCACTATTATGCTCGAAAAGAGAGATGAAAAAAGCCCAATTCATTTGAAGCTCGTGCTCTTAAAAAAAAAAAAAAAAAAAAAAAGGAACTTCTTTTGTTTTTCATTCCGAGCTTGTGAGAACAGGATGAAGTGTTGTAGTATTCCGTCGTTTTCAACCAAATACTCTCTTTCAAATCCTGAAGATGGCAGGGGTCAAATAGAGGGAGCGAAGGGCTATTTACAATTTGTGTAGAAACCAGATGGCAGTTATAAGGGTCGAGGGACATGAAAGAGAAACAGTGGTTGGGAAGGGAGTGAGAGCTGTAGCCTATCACCGATATTATTCAGTCTACGAGGGTTGGAACTTTAATAGTGGCAACTATTTATTTACAGCTCGTACAAAATAGATACGTGTTTCAAAGTTTTACTGACGTTCAAAGTAGTCATCAGCATTGTGTATAACCCGTTGCTAGCGATATGTAAGTCGTAGAATGCTCTTAGGAGTGCCAGTTGTGCTGGCAGTTCGAGCGGCGCGGTCTATTGCTCGACGAATTTGTAGCAGTTCTGAAGCGAATGCCGTGAAGTGTTTCCTTCAGTTTAGAAATCGAGTTGAGCTCACGAGGGCTTAAGTCAGGCGAGTGCAGTAGGTGGTATAGTACTTAGCAGCCACATCAGTCAAACAAATCAGTAACAGCTTGCACTGTACGTGCTTGAGCATTGTCCTGCAAAATGATGGTCAGATCCTGCAGAAAGGGTCACCACTTCTGTCGATATGCTGTTCATTTTTGGAACACAACCTACGACCAGCTCCCCCTTCAAACGTCATACTTTGTGTGATCTTGGAGACGTGTGGTCGCGCGTTATCGTGGAACGCTATCACTCTCTCCGTGAACAGCCAAGGCTGTTCGTCCTTGATGGACTTATGTAAGCTACAAGCTACGGAATGCCTCACAGGACACGTAACTGTCAGTGGGTTTTCTGTGCTCAAGGAATTCCGAAAGTGTCGACCCCGGACGTCGAAAAAGACGGTGACGGTCACCTCGCCTGCTGTAGGCACTGTTTGTTGTTGTTGCGGTCTTCAGTCCCGAGACTGGTTTGATGCAGCTCTCCATGCTACTCCATCCTGTGCAAGCTTCTTCATCTCCCAGTACCTACTGCAACCTACATCCTTCTGAATCTGCTTAGTGTAGTCATCTCTAGGTCTCCCTCTACGATTTATACCCTCCACGCTGCCCTCCAGTACTAAATTGGTGATCCTTGATGCCTCAGACCATGTCTTGCCAACCGATCCCTTCTTCTAGTCAGGTTGTGCCACAAACTCCTCTTCCCCCCAATTCTATTCAATACCTCCTCATTATTTATGCGATCTACCCATCTAATCTTCAGCATTCTTCTGTAGTACCACATTTCGAAAGCTTCTATTCTCTCCTTGTCTAAACTATTTATCGTCCATGTTTCACTTCCATACATGGCTACACTCCATACAAATACTTTCAGAAACAACTTCCTGACACTTAAATCAATACTCGATGTTAACAAATTTCTCTTCTTCAGAAACGATTTCCTTGCCATTGCCAGTCTACATTTTATATCCTCTCTATTTCGACCATCATCAGTTATTTTTCTCCCCAAATAGCAAAACTAGTTTACTACTTTAAGTGTCTCTTTTCCTGATCTAATTCCCTCAGCATCACCCGACTTAATTAGACTACATTCCATTATCCTCGTTTTGCTTTTGTTGATGTTCATCTTATATCCTCCTTTCAAGACACTGTCCATTCCGTTCAACTGCTCTTCCGAGTCCTCTGCTGTCTCTGACAGAATTACAACGTCATCGGCGAACCTCAAAGTTTTTATTTCTTCTCCATGAATTTTAATACCTACTTCAAACTTTTCTTTTGTTTCCTTTACTGCTTACTGTTCCGTAAAACCAAGGATCTGACAGCAGAAGCATATAAAGAAGAGGTACTCACTCTGCCGGGTTGACGGTGAGGACGTCGGTGTAGATCTTGAGCAGCTGTCCACCCAACACGTAGCCCAGCGCTGGCCCGATGATGGCCGTCGTGTAGTAGATTCCTGCAACACCGCCGTACAGGCTTTTTACTCACAAACCCGCACATTATCATTATTATCGCATGCATCAATTACAGTAATACACATTTAGCAAAACAAAGAGAGAGATATAAAAATGAATATGTGAAATTATACACAGTGCACAAGTTTTAAAACGGCTCAGACTACACTCGGATGTTGATGGACTCGATCCAGCGGAGTGCCTCGTGGGATGCTTGATGGAGCTTCTCAATGCCACCATGGAATCGTCTGATTGGGCATTCATTCACAATGTGGCTCATTGTTTGGGTGTCACCACAGTCACACACACTGTCACTTGAAAAGCCCCACTTGTGCATGTTGTATTTGCACCTACCCTCTTAGATCCAGTATCTGTTTAACTGCACCCACACCACCCTCGGTTGGTGGAAGCCTGGAACTGGAACTGTTGGATTGTCTACAAGTTCGTGGTTTCGGGTTCTTGTAGCTTGCCACTCACGTTTCCACTCTGCGTCCTGGTCGAATCCTGTGGATAGCATTTGGACTCTCATATGCTGGTCTTCTAGATTTGAAGCGTTTCCTGGACAGTGATAGCAAATTGTCATGAAGAAGGATCGAGTTGTTTTCACAAGCTTGCTGACAGAGGATGTAAAGAGCAGCCTTTCGACGGAGGTCTGGTGGACAGATGTTTGAAAGCACTGGTAGCCAGCATGTAGGTGTAGATCGGACTGAACCACCAATTACTCTCGTAACTGAGTTCAGTTGGACGTCTACTTTCACTACGTGGGCGCTTCGGCGCCAAACTGGTGCACAGTATTTTGCCGCAGAGTATAGGAGTGCAAGGGATGCTCCTCGGAGGACTGATGTGGTTGCTCCCCATGTACCGCCTGCCAGCTTTCTCACAAGGTTCACTCGTGTTTGTATCTTCTTGGCCAAGTTGGAAAGGTCTTTTTTGTATGTTAAAGTTCTGTCCAGATTGGCTACCAGGTATTTTGGGCTTTCGTTGTATCTGACTGTGCCAAGAGGGCCGAACTGTGGGCTAATCTTTGCTGATGAAAGGCGATTAGAGAGGTGGAACAGGCTTACCTCGGTTTTGAAACATTTGGTCTCAGTCGCCATGTCTCAAAATACTCAGAAAGTTTAATAAGGCTGTTCGTTAGGCGTTCTTCGCATTCAGGAAGGTCTTCACTCTGATATGAAATTGCCAGGTCATCTGCATATTGAAATTTTCGGCAGGTCACCTGTGTGGAGGTTGAATAACACTAGAGCAAGAACAGAGCCCTGAGGTAATCCGTCATTGAGTACATGCCATCTGCTTTTCTCTTCTCCTTGATGTACTTTAAACCGCCTGTTGCTTAGCACGTTATATAAGAGGTTGCCTAGAGTTTTGCAAGGTATTGCTCTCAAAAATTTCAATAATAGGTCCTCGCACCACACCATATCATAAGCTGCTGACAGGTCAATGAACACTACTCCAGTTTTCTTTTGGTATCCAGATTCTATGTGAGTAGTCAAGGAGAGCACATGTACACAGCAGCTTCTATAAGGTCTGAATACAGCTTGTTCAGGTTGTATCATAGCATGGCCAGAATGGACAGTGTCTCGAAAAGAAGTTGTATGACGAACATCGACAATGGGTAAAAGAAGAATAACTGAATGTAGTTGAGTACTGTGAGTACTGGTGAGGGAATTAGATTAGGAAATGACACGCTGGCAGTAATAGAAGGGCTTTGGAATTCGGCCGCGATCCTGCAATGACTCCACTCACCAAGTGGTGTTACTGCCACATATTTATCGTAGAACCTCTGCCTGTACAGTTCGGCAACCACAAGTGGAAACATTAAAGACTGTTAAGTTTAGGTCAGCCCTGGATGCGCTCTCTCATAAGGCAGCTGCTCACGACAAGCAACTGGCCTTTGTGGCCGAGCGGTTCCACGCGCTACAGTCTGCAAACGCGCGACCGCTGCGGTCGCAGGCTCGAATCCTGCCTCGGGCATGGATGTGTGTGATGTCCTTAGGTTAGTTAGGTTTAAGTAGTTCTACGTTCTAGGGGACTGATGACCTCCGCTGTCAAGTCCCATAGTGCTCAGAGCAATTTGAACCATTTTTCGCGACAAGCATGAAATCCGGGTTCGCGTCCCAATTGTCACAACATATTCATTCTAAAGATAAAAGCATGCACTCTATGTTGTTGTTGGAAATGAAGGACAATTCATGTAGTTGAATGCTGTGATTCAATTACAAAGGAAATTTTGACCTGCACTGGCATTTCACAAGTACCACTAGTTATCTATGGCAAAACGACTTTTTATAATATGAGTAAGCCTTAAAGTAGTAAAGGAGTTTTGCTATTTGGGGAGCGAAATAACTGATGATGGTCGAAGTAGAAAGGATATAAAATGTAGACAGGCAATGGCAAGGAAAGCGTTTCTGATGAAGAGAAATTTGTTAACATCGAGTATAGATTTATGTGTCAGGACATCATTTCTGAAAGTATTTGTATGGAGTGTAGCCATGTATGGAAGTGAAACATGGATGATAAATAGTTTGGAGAAGAAGAGAATAGAAGCTTTTGAAATGTGGTGCTCCAGAAGAATGCTGAAGATTAGATGGGTAGATCACATAACTAATGAGGAGGTATTGAATAGGATTGGGGAGAAGATGAGTTTGTGGCAGAACTTGACTAGAAGAAGGGATCGGTTGGAAGGACACGTTCTGAGGCACCAAGGGATCACCAATTTAGTATTGGAGGGCAGCGTGGAGGGTAAAAATCGTAGAGGGAGATGAATACACTAAGCAGATTCAGATGGATGTAGGGTGCAGTAGGTACTGGGAGATGAAGAACCTTGCACAGGATAGAATAGCATGGGGAGCTGCATCAAACCAGTCTCAGGACTGAAGACCACAACAACAACGAGTAAGCCTATATAGTGATGTACACAAATCTCCCTCAGTCTATCTATTACTGAAACCGTATCAAAATTCGTAAATTAGATCTGAGATTAGTTTCCACATAAAAACGCAGCGGTGGCCTTTAATCAATATATTGTATTATAAAAGTGTACAATGTGCATGCCGCTAAAACTCAGAAACGATTCCCGTTACGATCAAGGGAGTTATATGATGTGTTAGCCCTCTATGTCCCATCCATGAAGTAGGTGTACGTTCTTACCTGCAGGGCACGCTTTTGAAGATAAAAGGGATTAAATGTTTCACCCTCTAGAAATTTCTACAATATTCCAGAACATTCGAGAGAATTCGAGAGCATTCCAGAACATTCCAGAGCATTTCACAACATTCCAGAATGTTCCGGAATGTTTTACAGTGATCTGCGATGTTTTGGATTGTTCGGGAATAGGCTGGAACATTCGGGAAGATTCCAGAATGTTCAGGAACACCCCAGATCATTATGAAACATTCCAGAACAGTCTTGAATGTTGTGGAATGTTCTGGATTTGTGGACAATTTGAAGCCATTTTGGTATGTTTTAGAATTCGCCAAAAGTCTTGATTTTTGCATGCGAGCAAAGCCACGGGTAAAACATTCATCCTAAATCCTTGAAATGATTTCAGTCAAATTTGGTACACATATTAGTTACAGTCTGGAAAGAAATACTATAAGGTTAGAAACACCAGCCTCTTATTCAGGTGGGTGTGATAACATAGAGAGAGAAGGGAGGTCGAGGAGATGGTGAGAAAAGGAGCAGGAAGGACAAGACAGGCACATATAGGAGGAGGAGGAAGAGATAGACACAGTACGCAAGCTAGAAATGGACAGAGAAAGTAAAGGGAAGGAGATGAGTAGAGACAGGGGAGAGGAGGAGATGGACACAGAACAGAAAGGGGACGAAGTCAACAGGGAGGGGGGCGGAGAAGATAGAAAGAGGGGAAGGAGGAGACGGATGGAGAAAGGGGGAGGTGGTTATCGACAAACAGAGGGGAAGGAGGAGATGGAATCACAGGGAAAGAAGGAGATGGACAGAGGGAGGAGGGAGCAGATTGACAGAAAGAAGGAAGAAGAGCAGGAGATGGACAGAGATTGGAGGTTTATTAGGTGGACAAAGAGAGGGAATGGTGCAGATGGATAGAGAGAGGGAGGGGTGGAGGTGATGGACACAGATAGGATGGTTGGGTAGAGAGAGGAGGGATAAGAGTTGCATATTTTTTTCCGTTATTGTATTTCGACTCCCCCCCCCCCCCAAGGGGGCGGGCTGGCAGAAGCTTATTACGCTGCTCAGTAGCCTACAGACTTTTTAAAACGTAAGAAGAAGTTAAGAAACAATAAAAGCAGGCAATAAAATGGGGACTTAAATTGTAAAACGGTGGAAAATTGTGGAAAGTTAAAACATAAAGCAAAGGGTTGGCAAAGCGAATAAAATACACAGGATGCAGACAGGTAACATAGTAGGCACACAATTAAAAAACATGGCGACAGTTTGGTTTCTGTTCGCAAGAGATATAAAAGCACACCCAGCGACAGTATGATGGCCGTTCGCAACACTTCAAATAAGACACACAACACTGAACACTCACTGTAAACATTGCACTAAAATGTTGGCACAAAGAGGACCACCATAGCCTAGGGCAGATGGGGGGGGGGCGACCTGGACAGATGAGGGGGAAAACAAGGAGGGAGAAGAGGAAAAACGAAAGGGGGGGAATCAAAGGAGGGAGAGGACTCATAAGGGGAGAGGGGCAGGGCAGATGCGAGACGGAATGGGAAAAGGCAGAGGAGGGAAATGCAAAAGGACTCAGGGGAGAGAAGGGGGGGCAGAGAGAGGGTAGGTGGGGAAAAAAGAGGATGGAAGGGCGGGGGAGAGGGAGCCCGGGAAAAGGACTGAGGAAAGGAGGAGGAAGAGTTGCATGAAGAGAGAGGGGATTAGTAAGGGGAAGGAGGAGATGGATATAGAGAGGAGGAGATACAGAGAGGGTGCAGGAGGAGATGTTCAGAGAGAGGAGGGAGGACGAGATGGACTAATAGAAGACTAAAACTAATATATACCCGTGCCACGTCGGGTTTCTCAGCTAATTTGTAATATGTACAGAATCTAGTCAAGCTGCGCTGCTCTCTGGAGTTGCGACTATTTTTCCCGCCAGATACCGCCTCGCCGCTTGCTGACCAGCTCATAAACTCCCTTCATTGCCACTAGATGTCACTCGAAACATCAATTCAATATGGAACGAACAGGTAACAAAACATAAAATGCACTCACGCCATTACTATAAATAATACGTACGTGCGCGACAGCATGCGCTACCTAATATGTTCCAAAACGCTGCGCATGAAAGCAGGATTTTTCCAGGGCTCATACCTAGAGTTATATTGGTGACAGGAGATAGGGTCACGTATTTTGGTTAGTCCTTGGACTAGGAACCATTTGCATAACCAACACAAGGCTCGTCTGACTCTATCTTACTGTACAGTGTCAAACACGTCCTTTAGTTTAGACAAATGGAGAAAACCGCTTGGTTCTTTTAGCATTATATCTTGTCAATGGTGCGCATTAAGGGGTTTAAGGAGGCATCATTTTTGTTAATGGGGGTTCCTGAGAAAACACGAAAAATGTGGTTTTTGGGTACCAAAATTAAGCCGTGGATTTCAAGGTGGATATGCACAGCAAATGGCTGTAATTTTTGTGATACATTCCTAAGACCCCGATCTCGATAACCTTAAAAATTGTCTTGATATTTTCATCCGTTTCAGAGATACATAGGTCTAAAGTTACCCTACCTGTATATGTAAAATACGCACGGAGTATCTGGTGCGAGGCGAAAATATAGTTGGTATAGCGACGCAGCACGGGGAAATGCGCCATAACGTGTCTCCATTATGATCATATCATTAGTAGGGTTCTGGGAGCTCCAATTTGCAGTAGTGAAGCACATGCGAAAATGTTGTGCGTAAAATCCTGTCTGAGGTGTAAAATTAGTTTTGCGTTATTTCAATTTCATATACGTAAACTATCAAAATTTTACTGAACCCTGACGTTCTTTTAATACGCGTGATTTGCCCAGCTGTAACAGGGAAAAGAAAGGAACAAGTGGAAAAATGTTTCTGTCGGAGCTCCTGTTTAAAAGACTTTAAGTGAGAAGGCTGGTACCATCTGCGTCATTCTACCTTCCTCCGCACATTTAAAAAGTTTCCCAATAATATTGTCATGTGAACATATTTAAGATTTTGATTCTGAGAGACAAGAGACAGCGCCAGTGGGAAAGAGATTGAAAAGTGATAAATACTAGCAAATAACAGACAGCTGCTGTGGTGTAAAAAGAAGGAAGAAGACAATGGCTGTGCGAGTGAAAGAGAGAGAGGAAGTGTCAATGGATTATAGTTGACAGAGACAAAACAGTGCGAGAAGAGAGCAAAGTATGCAGTGCCAGTGGGTGAGGAATAAAGAGAAGGAGAAAGAGGAAGTGGGAAGTGAGTGAAAGCCAGTGGTAATGAGAGACACAGTCTATGATAATTATAACGAGAAACAGAGAGATAGTGACTCAGAGAAGAGATAGCAGCAGTGGGAAGGAATGAATGACATAGTAGCACTAAGAGAGATCAAGAGGGGGAAAATGTCAGTGAGAGGAGACAGAAGTAGAAGGGCAGAACGAAACAGACTGTTGATGTGAGGCAGGAGATAGTGACAGAGAGACACAAAGAGGTAATGAAAATGAGATGGGCTGAATGAGTGAGATAGAATGAGCAAGCGGAAGTGCGTTGGTGTGAGCGACTTTCAGCGATGTACTAGTGGGTATGAGCGAGTTACAGATAGGGTAGCTTATGCGAGTGAGATGTGAGTCTCATGTTAAAAAGTGCACGAATACGTTGGCACGGAAATTTTTTTGGCAAATTTTTTAAAGGTGCCGAAGAAGGTAGAATAAGGCAGCTCCTACCCTACTTTTCACTTAGAGTACTTTAAAACAGGAGCGAATTAGCCTTTTGTGTACTGGCAGATTGTATATACAAACCTTCCTCACGGTTCAGTCTACTGGTGAAAATCGTAGCAGAATCCCTACAGTAGTTCCTGAAATTAGTTATATCATACAGATAAGAAAACGCGGTGGTGCCTTCACCTTACAATGTGTACAGATGGAAACGGTGTTATCGAGAAGTGCACCTAGTAAGACTGCTATCACTGTAATAATTATATATCATTATGGCTAGTTTCATCATCACTATTGTTATTATGTCCGCCTCCATAGCGCAGCGGTAGGGTTACCGCCTACTACGCAAAGGGGCCCGGGTTCAATTCCCGGCAGGAGACTGAGAGTTGTGTGTCCTTCTTCATCATTTTCATCATCATTGACACGCAAGTCGCCGAAGTGGCGTCGACCAAAAATACTTGCAATACAGTGGCCGAACCTCGAAAGGGATATCCCTGCCAATAAATGCCATACGATCATTTCATTTCCTTTCGTTGTTATTATTTGTATCTTCAATGTTACTGAAACAATGTTTTCTGCATGGCGCGAAAAATTTGAAAGCGAACTTCTAAAATGACACCTGGAAAATTAAGAGGATGCCTGCAGATCCTGATCTTGGCAGATAAAAGAAATGCATAAGCATTTTTACATTTTAAATACATTGCATGATACTGACTCTATTGTCGTCACCAAGTGCTCTTTGTGTCAAAGCAGCTACATATCCCCATCACAGGACTGAACAAAATTAGGCAACATTCAGTGCAAATAATGGCAACACAGATTAGCAACAATTTACAATAATATATTTACAGAAACCTTAAGAATACTTAATGTTAGTACGAAGACGGTGCATGGCCACAGTTCAGAGTTCACTTGCACTAGTCCATCTTTAACTCTTTGTCAATCATTAATCCAATGTACAATAACTACGACCATTGTACGATTTCCAGTTTGGTTCTTCTTGCCGGCGACAGTAGACACGATCCTCATGCTTTCCTGATAAACTGTCGATACTGTGCTGACACGGTCTGAGTGGAACCGTACATCGATTTATGTATGGGTTTGGAGGATGGCTATACACTTGGGAACTATTTGTATGACGTAAGGCAAATGAACAAAATAGCCCTTGCCCGTGGCGCCCTCTGGCGAGGCTAACTGCAACTACGGTGCGCCTGAGTTGTAGGCAGCTCCGTGTTCCGTATCTTCTGGAGGACACAGCAGAATCCTATCTCGGTTCCTCGACTGCGTTACGTATTGTACTCCTAACGTCCTCCAGGCGTGGTTGGCTCGCGGTTGCTGTGAAACCAGGTGAGCAGGCCGGAATAGGTCCCTGGACAGCGGTGCTACCTGCTGCAGGCGCCATCTCTGTCTGCTGCACGGCAGTAATTGAGAGCTGTCGTTAGGCGCCAGTGCCCTCTGGTGGGCCGTTCCCTCCCAGGCAAGGAGGCTTCCACGACGGAGCGCCGTAATCACACGGGCTGCTCACGCTGCCCGTTTCCCCAATACATATTACCAGCTCTTCCTCATTTAATCAGCATTTACCCCTAAATCAGTACTCCGCAAGACAGTGTGGCGAGATTACGAAGCAATAAGAAAATTTCTCGTACTGACGCAAAGATTGCGTCGACTCTATTGAAACTTTGATATTGTTACACTGGAACCTACTACCGAAGACATCGCGTTAAAACCAGCAGACCCGAGCCAAATCATGGCAAAATCTTACATGCCTAACTTAACAACGACCACCTCACCCAAGCACCCACCATCAAACCATGACCTCCATACAGGTCCCTTTCAAGGACGTTAAGAGGTTGGTATCTGGTTCCTGGTTCACGCCAGATGAAAACCCAGCGAGAATCACTGTTCAGACTATACCTGGACTCGTCCGTGAACATAACCTGGGACCACTGTTCCAATGACCATCTACTGTGTTCTTCACACTAGGATTTATGGGCTCTCCTGTGACGAGGGGTCAATGGAATGCACCTTGCAGGTTTCCAGGTGAATAAACTTTGTCTGGTCAGTCGTCTGTAGACTGTGTGTCTGGAGACAACTGTTCCAGTGGCTGTGGTAAGATTCCTAGCAAGGCTACCTGCAGTACTCCGTCGCCGTCGGCGGGCACTGATGGCGAGATACCGGTCTTCTTGTCGTGTTGTATACTGTGGACATCCCGTACTGTAGCGCCTGGACGCGTTTCCTGTCTGCTGGAATCGTTGCCAAAATCTTGAGATCACACTGTGTGGCACACGGAGGGCCAGTGTTACGACATGCTGTGTTTGAGGAGCCTCCAGTCACCCTAGTATTCTACCCCTCATAACATCATCAATATCTGTTCTTTGAGCCATTTTCAGAACACAGTCGCCATTACCACGTCTGGAAACGTCTGCACACTTACTCGCTGCACCGTACTCTGGCATGGAGCAACACACCTCTGCGTATGTGGACTGCTGCCAGCGCCACCGTGCCGCGACCGTAGGTCAAATGCGCCGGAGGGTCATACCCCGAGGTGATTTAAACCCGAAAACCGCCCACCAGAGCGTTGTTTCGCCGTGTATCAGCATTATCCATAATTTATGGGTATGAGTGTATGAAGTCATATACTGAGGTGCTGTAATTTATTTCTTCTTTACTAATAATTGTATTCATAACACATTTTGTAGACAGTAGCCACGTATACCAATGGATGTACTTGCGAAATTATATCATTGTACGACACAGATCAGGAGGTACTTTTGTGTCGTCTCGTTGTCACTGTAGGCTTGTACCATGGGAAAGAAGGAGAGGATGTTGTTGGTGGCCAGTATGCGTATGCGTGTATGTATTAAGAGGGTTCTTTATTAGCATAAACAGAGAGCTACGTATCTTAAAGCAAGTTGTTGTTGTATAAGCTCTCCAGTAATAGAACACATTAGCCTCACTGCTGGTGAAATACAAGTCCCATTATGCACACCGCTCTGGTCGCTATGTGCTGCCTGAAACTGAGATTCTGACTGTGACTCTCTGTGACTCCAAGTGTCTGGGCTGTGACTGATGAATCGACTGTCTGCGACTAACTGGGCCCTCCGGACCGCAGCGGCGATCTAAATACTTGCGGTCGAGAGAACGTTGGCGGCGCGTTTCTTGCGAGTCTGTCTTTGGCTTCTCTTCTGATAGGCACGCTTGATCCAGCGCCTACTATCGATCTCGTCGCAGCCTCTTTGCCGACCACAGTGTGCTGGCAACAGCTTACGCCAGCACAGATACGACGTCATAAACGCTGAAATGCGCGAAAACGAAACAACAGGTCGAAATTCACTAGAGATGTGTACAAGTACATGTGAAATATGTTAAATATATGTGAAAGGTATTTGATATGTGTGTATGCAGGCAAAGACAAGGTAAAAAGCTCATCCTAATCCTTGGAACGATTTCAACCAAATTTAGTACATATGCAGTCATGACCACGAAAAAAAATACTGTGGGTGGTAAGAACCAGCAGCCTCCTATTGGGGTTAGGGTGAAATGTGGAGTCGACCGCGGTGGTCTAGCGGTTCTAGGCGCTCATTCCGGAACCGCGCGACTGCTACGGTCGCAGGTTCGAATCCTGCTTCGGGCATGGATGTGTGTGATGTCCTTAGTTAGGTTTAAGTAGTTCTAAGTTCTAGGGGACTGATGACCACAGATGTTAAGTCTCATAGTGCTCAGAGCCATTTTTTTTTAAATGTGGAGGGAGCAGGGGGAGAGAAGGAGGTGGCATAGATAGAGGAAGATGAAATGGGCAAAGAGATGGGGAGGAGCAGATGGTTTTACATGGGGAGGGGGGAGGAGGAGAGAGACCGAAGGGTAAGGAGCAGATGGATAGAGAGAAAGGAAGGCAGAGATGGACTAATTGGAGACTGGAATAAATACGTTCCCGGTGCAACGCCAGATGCTTAGCTAGTGATATAATACAATCGTGCCATATACTAGTACTGCGACGGCATCCCTTGCCGAATGTTCCGCAGCCAATCACTACCACTGCCGGCATGAAGGCCCCTCAACAACGAGGGGGCAGCGACCGAACTGATAACGGAGACGGATGGACTCCGCCGTAGCCATGTGTTCCAACTACTGCTATCGGTGACAGCGGGTCTTGGCAGCAGGCGGACGAATGGTCCCTCGCGGGAGGTCTACACACACACACACACACACACACACACACACACACAAGTACACACCGCGCCGGCGCGGCGTGCGCCACAAATTGAGAGCTGCATCCGGCTGGCACGCCGCCCGGAGGCTATAAACCACAATACAGCCACTTAGCAGGTGTCACCGCCTCCTCTAAATACCGCGCCGCTCCCTCCCAGACAGCTGTTCTAATGGCCCGTAATACGCCGTGTATTTTATGCATACTACCGGAATAAACGGCCTAGAAAGGGCGTCTCCCTGCTGTAACTCTCGTTTTCTCTGTCGTCTCCCCTCCCCGCTCCATTTCATCACCCTCCCCTTCTCTACCTAGCTCGCGTACGAGTGGGTGTAGCTTTCGCATCTCAAGAAGACCGGTATAGCCGTCTTCGAAGCCGAAGATTTGAATCTCCTCGTGAAACGCCATCAAAACAGTAGGATTACTCTTCGATGCTGTGGTTTGTTGCTTCTTTAGCGGCTACTGCGAGCGCAAAAATTGCCAAAATGAAGCATTAAGCCTTTCTGAGACCGCCAGTAACACCCCATCCGCGATTACTTAAGGAATCGAACTTCCATTTAAAACCAGCCAGTTTTTTTGCCGATCTTGGTGTTTATGATGTCATCCCTCCGGAATTGTGTGTCGCGCGGTGATATAATTTTACAGGCACATTCAGCGGCACATATGGATGCTGAAACTTTCTGGTAGATTAGTGGCGGCCCAGAATTGGAACCTGCCTTTCGCTGGCAAGTGCTCTAGCTATCCGAGCGAGATAACGGCCCGCCCTTACGTCCCTGAAGCTGCCAGTACATCTATATTCCAGATCTGAGAGGGCGGGTTGGGAGTCTTGCTTGGATAGCTCAGTTGACGGAGCACTTGCTTGCGAAAGGAAAGGTAACATATTCAAGTCGCGGTTCGACGCAGTTTTAATTTGCAGGGGAATTTCAAATAAGCTTACTCTCCGCTGCAGAGTGAATACAGAGGGGTTCAAAAAATGTAGACAGTCTTTGATAGTCAATATTAATTATAAAAATGACATACTGTTCAACTCTCGCACGGAGGAAGGCTATTTCAGGGGTTCAAAGTGACCCACATTAACAGCCAAACAACGTCGATGCCACTGAACTGTTGACCAAACTACGGCTGTCAGTGTTGCCGGTGTGATAGCCGAACAGGACGCCTCGATGGCTTCTCGCAGCTCGTTCAGTGTAACTGGGCTTCTGTTGATAAACTTCATTTCTAACCTATCCCATCCCCATCTAACCTAACCTAGCGCAACCCAACAGAACCCAACCCAACCTAACCTAACCTAACCTAACCTAACCTAACCCAACCTAGCCCAACCCAACCCAACCTGACCTAACCTTCCAAGATCCCCCCCCCCCCCCCACCCTAGAAGTGGGTGTGACGTCTGGAGACAGCGGTGGGTAATCAACAGCTCCTCTTCGACCTACCCATCGTCCAGGTAGATTTTCATCTAGGCTCTGACATCTCAGGTAGTGAGACGGAGCGCCATCTTGCCACCTCTCGGATGGCGGATAAAATCGTATTTTACGGCATATGAAGATACTGTACACTTCACCCGTTACGGTATCTTCACAGAAGAATGGGCCAATCAAAACGCGTGATGTCAGGCCACACCTCAGATTAACACCCGGCAGATTAACACGTTTGTCTACGTGAACGTGAGGATTTTCAGGAGCCCAGTACACGCAGCTGTGGCGGTTTACAGTACCGTTCAGATAATCATCCCTGAAAACTGCTCAGCCTCGCAAAACATGCTTTCAAACCAATCGCAGTACTTCATCCTTCGGTCCTCGCCGTCTTCGTTCATAGAGCGCAGCTATCTTGGAATATAAACTGTCCACTTTGCTGTCTTCAGTTTTCGTTGTACGTTTTATCGGCTTACCCCGCTTTCACGTGCATTCTGCTTCACAGATTTTTCAAGTGACCTAATAAAATTTTGCAACAGAGCATCGCCGGAAGCTGGACTTCTTGATGTTTCTGGTTGGTTGGTTGGTTGGTTTTGGGGAAGGAGACCAGACAGCGTGGTCATCGGTCTCATCGGAATAGGGAAGGATGGGGAAGGAAGTCGGCCGTGCCCTTTCAGAGGAACCATCCCGGCATTTGCCTAGAGTGATTTAGGGAAATCACGGAAAACCTAAATCAGGATGGCCGGACGCGGGATTGAACCGTCGTCCTTCCGAATGCGAGTCCAGTGTCTAACCACTGCGCCACCTCGCTCGGTATGTTTCTGGTAAGCCAGACTTTTCCTTATGCACATCCAGAACAGAACCGTCGGCTTCAGATTTATCCCGAATACAAGAAATTGTTGTACTTGTTGGAGGCTGAGTTCGGTACACAATATGCCATTGCCGTTGTATCTCCATCATGTTTTCGTACTTCCAGTAACACCTCATTGCTCAGACGACAATCTTAATTCATTCACTGCTGCACTGTCATCTGCTGGAAAACGCGCACCAAGATCTGTTGACAAAATAATGGCTACGCTACCACGCAAAATTGCAACGATATGTCATTTTGTTCCAAAGATATTAACTACCAAAGAGTGCATAAATTTTGCTAGACCCCTCTGTATTTATTATGTGGCTCAATCTCACAACTCTGTCGCTTATAGAGTAAAGAAGTAATAAATTAAAACATCATTCTTGACGTTGACTTAACTGACAGGTTGACAAGTGCGAGGTGCTGTAGCCTTGGCAGGCCGTAAAGTGGCAACTTGGAGGTAGCTGCTTCCGAAGGCGCTATCGTTTTTATGTATGCAGGTTTGCCTCCCTCTTGTGTCGCCTGGCGACACACACACATGGATGCCTGCCAACGATGTCCGTCGAACTGATTGGATGCTGCCCGCCCCGAATTCCTCTCTCCCGTGCCAACCTCTTCACCTCACAGTAGCAACGTACATCCCCAATTATTTGCTGGATGTATTCCAATGGCTGCCTTCCTCTACAGTTTTTACCCTCTACAGCTCCCTCTAGGCCATGGAAGTTACTCCGTGATGTCTTAACACATGTCGCACTATGTTGTCCCTTCTTCTTGTCAGTGTTTTCCGCATATTCCTTTCCTCGCCGACTCTGCGGAGAATCTCCTCATTCCGTATCAGTCCACCTCATTTTCAACATCCTTCTGTACCAACACTTCTCAAATGCTTCGATTCCCTTCATTTCCAGTATTCCTTCAGTCCATGTTTCACCACCATAAAATGATGTGCTTCAATTGCACATTCTCAGAAATTTCTTTCTCAAATCAATGCCTATGTTTGATATTAGTAGACTTGTCTTGTCCAGGAATGCCCCGTTTTCCAGTGCTAGTCTGCTTTTTATGTCCTTCTTGCCCAGTACATCATGGGTTACCTTGCTGCGAAGGTAGCACAATTCCTCAACTTCCTCTGCTTCGTGATTACCAACCCTGATGTTAAGTTTCTTGCTGCTCTCACTTCCGCTACTTCTTACTTCTGTCTTTACTCTCAATCCATATTCTATACTCATTAGACAGTTCAATCCATTCAACACATTCTACAATTCTTCTTCACTTTCGCTGAGGATAGCAATGTCATCAGCGAAGCTTATCATAGACATCCTTTCATCTTGAATTTTTATTCCGCTTTGAACCTTACTTTTATTTCCGTCATTGCTTTTTCGATGTCTAGATTGAACAGACACCCTATCTTATCAGGGAAATTCGCTCTTGGTCTTACACTCTTATTGTTCCCTCTTTGCTCTTTTGTCGTATTGTACATAGCCCGACTTCGCCTACAGCTTACCCACATTTTTCTCAGAATTTCGAACATGTTGCACCACTTGATATTGTCAAGCGCTTTTTTCCAGGTCGACAAATCCCCTGAATGTGTCTCGATTGTTCTTTAGTCTTCTTTCCCTTACCCATCACAAAGTCATAACAGCCTCTCTGGTGCCTTCACCTGTCCTAAAGCGGTGAAGAGATCCTTCAGTGAAAAGAAATGACACCCCGAACATGAGGGTTGTTGGGCTGTAAGGCAAATGACAGGCGGGTTCGTACGTCACCAGTGTCCGGGGCGTTTCCACACACGTCTTCGCTTGTCGTCGGGATTGGGTTGAGGATGAGTCGGGCTTTAAACGTATATACTGTGCTCATTTTGGACAGTTTTGAAATAGTCGACAGCTGTCTTTAAGTTTATTGGTTTTGCACTTAGATATAACCGGAGGACATCAGTGTGACAAAACTGATGGCATATCACTGGCATACGATGGAAAGATTACTAGGACTTAATAACGAAGCCTTGGAGAACGCTTGATGCTACCCGACTCTGCTTAGACCTTATTGCACCGGTGGCGCGAAGTCAGGTATGATCGAAACCACTTCAGTGCACTTCTAGAGAAATTTAGTCTGCTATATTTGACAAGTACAGCATAAGGGTCGACAGTGTCAAATGCTTTGTAATCTAAGAAGCATATGAAATCCGTCTCTTGTCCTTCCATATAGATATGAACGAGAGTTGTCCAGAAAGTAAGTTCCGATTGGTCGCGAAATGGAAACCACAGTGAAATGTTTTATTTGCAACAATTAGGTACACCTTCCACCTACTTCTCTACATAATCGCCGCTCCAACTTCGAGTTTTGTCGCAGTGTTGTATCCTCTCTCCAATATCCTCGTCATAGAAAGCAGCCGCCTGTGCTTTCGGCCAGTTACCTGCACAGGTCTGCAGCTCGCTGTCTGTGGAAAAAGTCTGTCTTCATAGGCAGCGGTTCTTGTGAGCAGAGATGAGACACAGGGGGAGCCAATTACGGACTGTATTGTGGATCATCAAACACTTCTCATCGGAAACATTGCTGGAGCGTCTTCATTGCCCCTGCAGTGTGCGGCCGAGATTTGGCTTGAAGAGGGGACTGCTCGACAGTTGTGTTATGTGGGCTGCACTCAAAACCGAAAAGAGCGACGCGATACGATCGACGGGCATACTAGAAACACTGCCCAACACATCTGTGCAAAGCTTCACCAGATTCGACATCAGTTGTAAACAACTCGCAAATACACAGTCTGTCAAAGGCACAAGTGCAATTATTTCTAGTCGTGACTGAGGCCACTGTACTGAACAACATTACATCAGTATTTCAACAATGGAAAATCCAGGATGGAATGTAACAATATTATGAAAGAGATCGTCGCTATTCAGCACATAGCAATGATGGCTATTCAGCACATAGCAGTGATGCTAAGTCACAGATAGGCACAACAAAAAGATTGTCTGAAAATGAGCGTGTGGTCTCAGTAGCCAGTATCTGCGGTCATGTGTGTGTGGGATGCGTTTGCGTGAGTGTGTGCGTGTATGTTCTATCTCCGACGAAGACCCTGTTGGCCGAAAACTCGTCTTCTGACAGTCTTTTTGTTGTGCCATCTGCGACACAGCATTTCCGCTATATGGTGAGTAGCAGCTATCCTTTTCATAGTACTACTACATCAGTATTTACTTCATTTGCAGACTAATAATTGTAGCTACTAGGAGTAGTGTGTTTTTAGGTTGGTTAGTACCTCCAAGTACGTGCGGCACGAACAAGCACTAATACCTATTTTTCCCTGGGGTGCAGATCTGGTATTGAAGTGTGGGCGCCAAACGGGATGTCTATATTGACAGGCGTAGTCCACTTCGCGCCGCGGTTACGACCGTGCAGAAAACATCAGGTAGGCAATTATGTGACACTTGAGTGTTAGACGCAGACAAAAAACAACTAACCCACTGAGGTGCGTACATGTCAAGGTACCAATTATCACAATATCTGTACTTGTACCCGTAACGCGCTGTATATAAGTTTTACACTACTGGCCAGTAAAATTGCTACACCAAGTAGAAATGCAGATGACAAACGGGTATTCATTGGACAAATATATTATACTAGCACTGACATGTGATTACATTTTCACGCAGTTTGGGTGCATAGATCCTGAGAAATCAGTACCCAGAATAACCACCTCTGGCCGTAATAACGGCCTTGATGCGCCTGGGCATTGAGTCAAACAGAGCTTGGATGGCGTGTACAGGTACAGCTGCCCATGCAGCTTCAACACGATACCACAGTTCATCAAGAGTAATGACTGGCGTATTGGGACGAGCCAGTTACTCGGCCACCATTGACCAGATGTTTTCAATTGGGGAGACATCTGGAAAATGTGCTGGCCAGGGCAGCAGTCGAACATTTTCTGTATCCAGAAAGGCCCGTAAAGGATCTGCAACATGCGGTCGTGCATTATCCAGCTGGAATGTAGGGTTTCGCAGGGATCGAATGAAGGGTAGAGCCACGGGTCGTAGCACATCTGAAACGTAACGTCCACTGTTCAAAGTGCCGTCAATGCGAACAAGAGGTGATCGAGACGTGTAACCAATGGAACCTCATACCATCTCGCCGGGTGATACGGCAGTATGACGATGACGAATACACGCTTCCAATGTGCGTTCACCGCGATGTCGCCAAACACGGATGCGACCATCTTGAAGCTGTAAACAGAACCTGGATTCATCCAAAAAAATGACGTTTTGCCATTCGTGCACCCAGGTTCGTCGTTGAGTACACTTACTGTGATGCAGAGTCAAGTGCAACCGCAGCCATGGTCTCTGAGCTGATAGTCCATGCTGCTGCAAACGTCGTCGAACTGTTCGTCCAGATGATTGTTGTCTTGCAAACGTCCCCATCTGTTGCCTCAGGGATCGAAACGTGGCTGCACGATCCGTTACAGCCATGCGGATAAGATGCCTGTCATCTCGACTGCTAGTGATACGAGGCTGTTGGGATCCAGCACGGCGTTCCGTATTACCCTCCTGAACCCATCGATTCCATATTCTGCTAACAGTCATTGGATCTCGACCAACGCGAGCAACAATGTCGCGATACGATGAACCGCAATCGCGATAGGCTACAATCCGACCTTTATCAAAGTCGGAAACGTGATGGTATGCATTTCTCCTCCTCACATGAGGCACCACAACAACGTTTTAGCAGGCTACGCCGGTGAACTGCTGTTTGTGTATGAGAAATCGGTTGGAAACTTTCCTCATGTCAGCACGTTGTAGGTGTTGCCACCGGCGCCAACCTTGCGGTAATGCTCTGAAAAGCTAATCATTTGCATATCAGAGCATCTTCTTCCTGTGAGTTAAATTTCGCGTCTGTAGCACGTAATCTTCATTGTGTAGCAATTTTAATGGCCAGTAGTGTATTGTCGCCTGGAGTGCAGATTTGAGATTGAAGTTTGGACGCAAAATGGGATATCTATATTGACAGGCGTAGTCCACTTCGCGCCGCTGTCATGACTGTGCAGAAAACATCAGGTAGGCAATTATGTGTCGCTTGTGTGTTAGATGCAGACAAAAAACAACTAACCCACTGTGATGTGCACATGTTGAGGTACCAATTATCACAATATCTGTACTTACGCTCCTAACGCGCTGTTATGTAAGATTTAATTTATTCTCGTGGCGTATTTCACTTTAAAAATATCGGACGCAGCAACTCGTCACCATAATCGTGATGGGATATTTACAGCAGCGTTGCCGTTGGTGAGTGTCACAGATCTGCTCGAACCGTGGCGCGGCGAGTGCGCTGGGTGGGCAGTAAGCCCTCGCTCGTGAGCGAGATCCTCAGTGCCGAGGGCGCTAATCCGCGTAGTAAACCTCCTCCATTACCAGCCAGTCGCGTGCGTAGCGGAAGGTTCTGAATGGCGGCGTGCCAGGCAGGGAGATAATACCCGCGGAGAAGTGGCGGGGAGCAGTGGGGAAGGGGGGGGGGGGGGGCGCCAGCGATCACACGAGGAGCGAGTTAAGTCGCGCCGCGGGCCGCAGGATTCCTTTCAGCGCTGGCGCCATCAATAACGGCCGACAGCACGCCATCTGTCAATAGCAGCACAGCGGCGGCCCGCGAGGGGTAAGGAACGCGCCGTCTTTGTCGCTTGGCAACGCGCGGTACGTCCGCTTCCCACGGCGTGCGTGTATGCGGGTTGGGATAATCCAGCTATTATACTGACTGACGGACAGTCTCGTGTTTACAGTTCTATTCAACGGGCACTGTCTGCATTTGAATTCAGTTCCAGGTAAAACTGCAGCATACATCCGAAACCGATTAAAAGAAATGTTCATAGTACATACAGGGGATAGGCACAATGATGTGAATACCTGTGCTTACTTCGGAATAGTTTATTAATAAGGGGTTGGAACCTCATTCGCCCTTAATACAGCTGATTACATACGGGGGATAGGCACAATCATGTGAACACCTGCACTTACTTGGGAATGGTTTATTAATGTGTTGGACCCTCATCTGCCCTTAATACAGCTGGATTCTTCTTGGAATATTGACATACAATGATTGTATAGTCTCCAGTGAACTGAAGAAACTGCAAAAAAGGTCGGAATTTGAGGAGATACTGGATAAACTGAAAGAACCAGAGGTTGTAGAGAGCTTCTGGGAGAGCATTAGGGAACGATTGACAAGAATGGGGGAAGAAATACAGTAGAAGAAGAATGGGTAGCTTTGAGAGATGAAATAGTGAAGGTAGCAGGGGATCAAGTTGGTGAAAAGACGAGGGCTAGTAGAAATCCTTGGGTAACAGAAGAGATATTGAATTTAATTGATGAAAGGAGAAAATATAAAGATGCAGTAAATGAAGCAGGCAAAAATGAATACAAACGTCTCAAAAATGAGATCGACAGGAAGTGCAAAATGACTAAGCAGGAATGGCTAGAGGACAAATGTAAGGATGTCGAGGCGCATATCACTAGGGGTAAGATAGATACTGCCTACAGGAAAATTAAAGAGACTTTTGGAGAAAAAAGAACCACTTGCATGAATATCAAGAGCTCAGATGAATGCCCAGTTCTAAGCAAAGAAGGGAAAGCAGAAAGCTGTCTCCAGTGGAATGTTATACCACTCTTCCATCAGAACCTCTTCTAACTAATGTAATGACGAGGAAGTCGGAAATCTGCTCCGGAGTCTGCGCCCCAATAGCGACCACAAGGGGTCGATAATGTTCAAGTCCGGGGACTGTGCTGGCCAGGGAAGCATGCAGTTCAGTTGCATGCTCCCTATACCAAGATTGTCCTGTCCTGGCTGTCTGAATGGGTGCATTCGTCGTGAAATGTGTCATCATTGTTGGGGAACAACACTTGTATCATGGGGCGCACCTGATCACCTAAGATGTCCACATAATCGTTGGCTGCAACACGGCCTTTGAGAGTAATGATGGGACCAGCAGAATGCCGTGGTATGGCTGCCCACACCGCCACACTTCCACCTCCATGCTTAACCGTTGGAATCAAGCAATCGGGATTGTGTAGGCTTCTTTAGGGGTTCTCCACTTGTAAGCCCAGCCCGATGTTGGAAATAACGAAAACGTTGACTCGTCGGACCATATGACGTGTTTCCACTTATCAGCCATCCAGGATTTATGCTCCTGACACCATGTTTTAAGCTTCTTTGTGTTGGTTGTCGTCACTAATGGTTTCAGTATAGCAGCTCGTCCATGAATATTCGTTTTATGAAGTTCTCGGCGGACAGTGTCGATAGATGAGGCGGTCTCTAAGATGGCTATTGAGCTCTGCAGCCGGCCGTTGTGGCCGAGCGGTTCTAGGCGCTTCAGTCTGGAACCGCGCGCCTCGGGCATCAATGTGTGTGATGTGCTTAGGTTAGTTAGGTTTAAGTAGTTCTAAGTTCTAGGGGACTGATGACCTCAGATGTTAAGTCCCATAGCGCTCAGAGCCATTTGAACCATTTTGAGCTCTGCAGTCACTTTAGCCGCCGCAGTTTTGTGTTGTTTTGACACAATTCGTGTTAGCATACGACGGTCTCAGTCATTTAGTTTTGATTTGCGCCCACTATTACGTTTGCACGATGATGTCCTTCCATGTTTTGTGTAGGCTGTCATGACTGTTGAAGCAGTTGCTCTTGAAACATTGAATGAGTTGGCTGTCTTGGGTACTGATGCTCCAGCTAATCGGCCCCCCACAATCTGCCCTCTTTGGAATTCTCTTAGGTCTTTCATTGCACGTCGACCTCGGCCTCTGAACGCAAATACGAAGTGTGCACTACTCGTAAACAACCTGCACTGATGATAGTCCGTACTGAACACGCACAGTCCAGCGCCACACATCGTGCCTTACTTGCGTTGTTGACCGTCGAACACAACCATCCTATTACTACCACTGTTCACATTATTTTGGCTATCCCCTGTATATGACACTTAAATGTAAACGGTACCGGGTGATTCAAAAGGAAAGAACAGATTTCATTCCATAGACGAATTATAAAACTTAGAAACACATTGCTCATACCACTGGCTAGAGGAAGATTTTTTTTGTAGCGACATGGCGTAATAGTAGTAGTAGTAATAGTAGTAGTAAGGTATTCTGCCTCACGGCAGATATTGTCATGGGTTAAGCCTCTTCCACTTTTGTCTGTCCATAGCCAGTCTTTTCATTTCTGAATATTTTCCTCCTTTGATATTCTCCAGCATTTGATGCCTTATTTTTCCTCTTCCCCTTTTTCCCTCCCCCATTCCTTCTATGCCGTCCTTCAATAAACAGTCCCTCCTCAAACAATGTCCAATCCAGTTCCGCTTTCTCTTTATGATGACTTTCAGCATGTTTCTTTCTTCTCCAACTGTTCTTAATACTTCTTAATTCCTTACTCGGTCTTCCCATATCACATTTTCCATTCTTCTCCATATCCGCATCTCTAATGCCTCCAGTCTTCTTTCGTCTTCCTTTCTCAATGTCCAGGTCTCCGCATCATATAGTGCAACGCTCCAGATGTAACATTTGACAAGTCTTCTCCTCAGATCTTTGTTTAGTGGTCCACGAAGTAATTTCTGTTTCCTCTTGAATCCTTCTTTTGCCATTGCAATTCTTTTCCTAATTTCTGTCGAGGAATACATATCATACATTATTACACTTCCCAAGTAATTGAAGTTATTCACTTGCTCTATTTCCTCTCCCCCTATTTTCATACGGCATTTTCTCCCCTTTCCTCCAATTACCATGCTTTTCGTTTTCTCCTTGTTAATCTTCATTCCATATTCTTCTAATTTTGTGTTTAAATCATCTAACATTTGTTCCATCTCTCTTGCACTCTGCCATCACAACCATGTCGTCTGCAAATCTTATACGCTCCACTCTCCGACCCCCTATACAAACTCCTCTCCTTCCATCAAAACTTTCACTAATAATTTCCTCCAGATATATATTGATCAGTGTTGGTGATAAACAACAACCTCGTCTTACACCTTTTCCCAGTTCGGTTTCTTCACTCATCACACCTCCTATTCTTACTCTTGCTCTCTGCTTCAAATATAAATTTCTAATTAGCCGTCTATCGCTCCAGTCAACTCCATGTTTCCTTAGGATTTCCACCAGTTTGTCCCATCTGACACAGTTAAAAGCCTTATCAAAATCAGTGAACACAACATACACCTTCCTTTTCTTCTCCAGGTACCTCTCCCCCATCACTCACTGTAGCCCAATGGCATCTCTAGTTCCCACTCCTCCCTTTGTGGCGACTACATCACAAAAGAAATCATTTTCTGTTGGAATTTGCTCTAAGTCAATCTATCGTTCAAGTGCAAAGTGCATTCCGCCGTCAGTTTAGCAAGAAACGCCTCTGCACACTCAGATTTCTGACAAGCATACAAAATTCTTAGACGCTGAGAGCACATGCAAAGGGAAGAGCACTGGTAGGCCACGCACGTCTGATGAAAATGCGGAGCGTATCCGAGATGCGTTCACATGGAGTCCTCGGAAGTCCACAAGACGGACAGGCCAGGAACTTCAACTTCCTCAAACAACGGTGCGGCGTGTTCTGAAACGACGCCTGCATCTGAAGCCTTACTAATTGCAGTTACTGCAGTAATTGCGTCCCGGCGACCATAACAGAAGGTTCGAATTTTGTATTCGAACTGTCCAGGAAATGGCAGAGGACATTTTTTTCCCGAACTATTCATCTTTTCGGACGAATCGACGTTTCATCTATCGGGGAAAGTAAACAGCCATAATTTAAGGACGACGAACATGAAAGAGACTCACCAAAACTGAATGCGTCACGTGCCGTTTCTGTTCACAAAGTTCATGAACCTTTCTTTTTTGCAGAGGAAACTGTGACAGGAATGTCATGCCTGGACACGCTGCGAAATTACTTATTTTCTCAACTACACGAAGATTCTAATGATTTCATTTTTATGGATGACAGCGCCCTGTCTCACCATCACGTTGGCATGTGCCGCTATCTCTAACAACACCATCCCACTACGTTTGATTAGAAAAAGTGGACATCAAGATCTTGTTCATTGATTTTCGCCACTGAGGTCACCAGATCCACATCTCAGGATTTTTTTCTGTGAGGCTACATAAAAGAGAGTCTTTGTCCCACCTAAGGCAGCTACTTTTCAAGAGCTGAGAAATCGAACTGTTGAAGCTGACGATTCAATAAACAGGGACCTGTTGATTCCACATTCCTGACCGATACCACATACATTTAGTAAATAACTTCCTTAGATATTCACTCAGAATGCTCGGGTCATATCTGGCGAACTTTATTGGTACACTTACAGACCCCAGTTTTCATTTGTGTAGCCTCCTTCCGTGCCTTCTTTCGTAATTAATTTCTCTGCCCTTTCACCCTCCTAGTTCTCCCCTATCTCCTCCCACTTCATTTCTTTGTACTCTGTCCTTTCTTCTGTTAGCAGGTCTTTTAAAATGCTTCTCCCACTCTACCACATAATCGCCATGTTTGCTTTTTCCTTTACTTCTTTCCTCAGTCTTGCAACAACTGTCCACTCTGCCGCCACTTTTGTGACCCCCATGTAGCGATCGACTTCCTCGCGTTTATCCTCCCAGATTTCATATTCCTGTAGCAGATGTTCTTTTTTACTTCTGTATTCTAACATACAAGGCTCCATCATGTTTAACTTTTGAATGCATTACGGGAACAGCAGTGATCAATGTCTTATAAATAATTACTATTACAAACAGTTTTGATCACGATTTATTTAACAAGGTGACCGGTTTCGACCACTAGTGATTCTCCAACAGAAAGAGGTTCCTACTCAATGGTCTGAAGATGACGACAGTAGTGGTCGAAACCGGTCACCTTGTTAAATAAATCGTGATCAAGACTGTTTTTAATAGTAATTATCTATCATGTTTGTCCCTTGACCCAACGAATTATTATAAGACATCTTTTTTAGCTTTACTTTTTCTTCAGTGCTTTGAGTCCACCATTGTGGGGGGCTGCTTTCTTTCTTAGCTGACCCAGTGCTTCAAATACTACTTCATGTGCGCATTTTCTAATTCGTTGGTACGTATGCTCCACCGTTCCTTCTTCTAAATGTCTCTGTTTGACAACCATAATTTATAAAGAAATTGTACAGTCTTCTTTTAAGCTATCTGTTTTATTTCATAGCATCCATTGTCCTCGTGGGAATATCTAACCTCTTTAATTCGTTATTGGCCCTTGGATGTCACTATCATCTTTGCACCTAACAGGAAGTGATCTGAGCCACATTCTGCAGACTCTCTAACATCCTTAGTTCTTATGTTGCAATTTTTGTTTTGAATAATGTAGACTATTATTGACCTAACATTTCTGAAAGAACTCTCCCATTTGTATTTGTGGATCTGCTTGTGACGAAAGAAACTATTTAAAATCTCAACGGAAACTGTCTCACACATATCCACTAACCTTTCCCCATTGTCATTTAATGTCATCTCCATGTCTTCCCACTAAACCACTGTCGGTGGCCATCCTCAACTTTTCCATTAAAATTATTGCTTTGCGGGAGCTCTAACACACTTGTTAATTTTCCATGAAACTCATCTTTGACTTTGCTGTCAGTGCTGTTTGTGCTGCATAAGCTCATATAACTTCATGGCCATATTTTGAGATATCTACGGTAATTGCTCCGATGGTTAAGTCGACAATCGACTGTGCCCGAAGCGTCTTTCGCGCCAAGTTCAGAAATTTATGGGAGTGCCATGTTATCTGGCCGATTATTCAGGTTAGCGACAGTGAAATAAATGACTCCAGATTTGCTGAAGCTCTTAATGACTCGAGCGGACAATTCATCGTTCCATTGCCCAGCAGCTCAGAAAAAAATAAATAAATAAATTAACAGTATTATCTGAAATTAACATGTAAGTGTTATGTAAACGATATACTACCCTGGCCAGCCTTGGTGATTATATCTCCAAGATCTCTCAGAATTGCAAAACATTGAAACGCTGTGTCTACTCGTAGCAGCTGTCTTGCTTCTTAAAAGGGGTATGAATGACCCGTCAAAAGTTCGTGTGATTTTTTCATTGTCTTTGCCCTCTCTACATGTTCAAGATGGGCTATTGGTCAGCACTTATAGTTTCTTCCATTTGCTCACATGTAGCAAAGGCACATTCAGCAACCGCAAATTGCCGTTGCAACCACACATTTTTTGCACAATAGCCACAAGATATTAGGAAAATGTTTTACGAAACAACGCCAGTTCACCAAAACAATAATGCAGACGTGCTGACCAAAATCAAAAACTATAGATACAAGGTACATTTAAAGACTTATCGCTCATTGTTTATGCAGGATGCGGCAGAAACAATGACCTGCTTTACGTTGCGTGGCATTGTTGAACGACGCCATTAGCTGACAAAAGTGGTGTCCGCGAATCTTCGGCTAGCTCTGCTGTCCGAGTTTCTCCGTGTCTGTATTTCTCCTGCGTTCGTAGCAAGTACCCTCTCCCACGCATTTCAAGCTATACACACTTCGTGGTGTAATGAATACATCAAAATGACAATAAAATATTAAATAAAGTTCTGAAATAGATTTTTTAACCGAATTGTGATGCATAATGTCATTTGTGGTAGGCATTACATCATGGGGCAGTTCAGGATTTTGGCGTGTTGTGTTTGCCTTCATACCGACTGATGTTGCTTTGTACATCCCCTCCACACTGCTCTGGGGGTTCCTGAACCAATGTAGGTACAGCGCCGGCTTCGGAGACAGAAAGGCCAACCATTCCACCTGCAGAAAGTACAGGAGCTGACGCCTGTAGACTACACTAGACGTCGGAATTTCTGTCAGTGGTTACTCGAGCGCCATACTGCAGATCCAATGTTCGGTCGCAGAGTACTTTTTACGGACGAGAGCCTGTTTACCCGTGCGGGTATCGTGAACGCTCGTAACATGCCCATGTGAGTGTATGAGAATCCTCGCATAACTACAGCACGAGGACATCAACATCAATTTACAGTGAACATTTGGGGTGATACAGTGGACAAACAGTAACTCGGACCGCATGTTATTCCACAGCGCCTGACTGGCAAGAATCGACAGTTTTTGGAACAAGAATTGGGAGGTCTGCTTAATGAAGCCCCACTCGCTACACTAAACAACTTAATCTCTAGGCACGACGGTTCCGCAGCACATTTCAGTCGGGAGGCAAGAGATTGTCTCACTGTTGCATATCCCAATATGTGGATAGGACGTGTAGGACCAGTTGCTTGGCCCACCGGATCTTAACCCCAGGACACTTTTGGGGCCGTCTCAAGAAGCTCGTGTATCACAACTACAGCACGAATTGAAAACGGCTGAGCAACTGTGCAGAATCAGGCGTACGTTCCGAGAGCGGTAAGACTTCGCGCGCACGTCACTATCTTCATCTACATGGACATCATTTTTCATCATGTTCTGGGGTAGAAGTAGATCACGTGGATGGTATGAATTTGGAGTCCCTTCGTGTCGTCACTTTTTGAGAAGAATTAATTTTGATTGTTTGTGTTGCACCTGTGACCCCCTGCTCTACTGCACAATTCTGAAATAAAGCAGTTTCGGACAAACCGTTATTTAACAATTTACGCTTATTTTTTTTATACGTTACACCCACGAAGTGTGTACAGTTACTTTCGATTCATCCTGTATAAAATTTTTTTTAATGTGGGTTGCTGCAGTAAATATTTTACTCGTGAAGTACGACTTGGACCCCTGTACACAGAAGGCGACTGTGATCTGTATATTGCTCTTCTACCTGTTGGCTGTTGCCCTGCTTCCTTCTCTAATATACGGGGCGATTCACGAATATATTCAAATATTTTAGTATGTTACTCTACAAGTAAAACTAAAGAAAAAGTTGATATAAACATTGGTCCGCAAAATAAATAAAAAATTTTGCCTGAAATTTAGCAACTTCGCTAATATGAAGCCATCGCGAAACTGTACGAGGTTAAAGTAAAGCACGATTTCCATTTATTTTGTTGTTATTGATCTGGTGAATCTAATAAAACATGTTTCAGACTTTATCTGCAGTAGCTTTCCAGAACATCCAGAGAAGCATAGACGTAATTTCGTAAAATTTTTAATTTACTGACTACTTGGCCCAATTTGTTTTTTAAATTCTAGACAATTGCGCAAGGTTTTCAACAGAAGTTGTAGAGAATTTAATTTTGAAAAAATGATGGTAATAACGTTAACTGAAACTGTATAAATGTGTCAGATAATCCGTTTTGATTAATACCATAGCACACGTGAATTCATGTTAAACCGGAAAAAACAGAGCTCAGTGTTTAGGAAGTTGTACAGTGTACATACAGTTTCGCAATACATTCTCAATAAATGTTAGGAAACGACTGTAACAACTCACTAATGGTTGCCAACAATGACGTAAAGGTTTCTACATTCTCAATGGAAAGTAAACAAATTTACTTGTATACTTTGCTTCTCTGGATGTTCTGGAAAACTACTGCGGATACACGTCTGGGACATGTTTTATTAGATTCACCAGACCAATAACAATAACATAAATGGAAATCGTGATTTACTTAAACCTCGTACACTTTTGCGATGGTTTCATATTAGCGAAGTTGCTAAATTTCAGGCAAAATCTTTTACTAGCCGTAACTAAACATTTGCGGACCTATGTCTATAAGAATTTTTTCATTAGTTTTACTTGTAGAATAACATATTAAAATATTTGCAACGGACCTAAACTCTCGATTTCTCGTAAATGACTGCTGACTTGATTATTTCACCGACACGGAAACGTGGAGTCATAAGCTCGGCCACAGTGTTGTACTAATTACTTTAAAATGTTCCCCGATTTGTATCCCAAAGTTCGTCGACGTACATTTCTGTCGAGTTTGCAGAACTGCACAATCTGAATGTCAATAACCAATCTACACGAACAAGAAAGAAATACTTCCTTTTTGGCTACTAGGCTTACTTGCTAGTGAGACAGATTTGCTGTGAAATCGGACTGATACAGCAGCATATATGTATGTATAGGTTTCCTAAACGGAATTGTATAGTTCTAACAATAAATGCCGCTTGCATTTAGTGTTCCAGCTCATGTGCAAATGAGTTATTTCACTACATTTGCGCCATTTCGGTTAGAAATGCAATGTCGTTGACAGGCTAACGCGTGTGCAGTGCTTCACATTTCAGCATGTATGGCTGCCTCATACATAAGTGGTTGCGGCAGAAAATTATGCGAGATTCTTGAAATGTAGAAGACACTGCGAAAAATTCCAAGTGTAGAATAGCGCAGGTCCGGCCCGTAGCATCACGTTCCGCCATTCCCCAACAGATGTCGCAGCACGCAGCGGCAGCTACGGGAAGCTTTATCTGTTGGCAAGGCAATGTTCCCTCGTTCTCCGGTTAGCCGTGATCGTCTAGTGGTTAGGACATTGCGTTGTGGCCGCAATAACCCAGGTTCGAATCCTGGTCACGGCAGTGGTAAAACACTGTCACGGTGGAGGACATTTTTAATATTCTGCTGCGAATAGTCCTCCCGTGGAAATGCTGTGTTCTCTCACGATCTCGAACTTGACGTATTACACGTAATCTATATACAAGACGTCGATGCGTTTGACTTGTTGCAGTCCCCATAATCGTTTATCTTTTTACGTACAACAAATATATCGTGCAGAACCCCAAATAGAGAAATATCTAGGTGAATTTCGGAATAGCTGATAATGCAGCTAACAAATCTGGAATCTAAAATCTATTCTGTGAATGAGACAGCTGAGAAATAGATATACAACAGTTACATTTGTAGATTCCAAGGCAGTGTATGATTCCAGTGGCAGAAAATCCCTCATAAATAATATGAAAAAGTTCGTTTTAGATCCAAAACATTAGATTAACTATTTGTTAATGTGTCTTAGACAAAGTCAGCTTCTCTGGAAAATTCTCTGAAAACTTTGCCATAATATAGGGAGATGAATTGTTACCTTCGGTTACCCAGCTGCGTCCTGAAAGACCTAGAGAGAGAAGAAATTCCACAAGAAAGGCATCGAAGTGGGATACAAAAAAAGATAGCATCTATGTGGACTTTCGCAAATGACATTGTCTTGATAACAGACACGCCAGAAAGTGCCAAAATCCAGAAAGGAAACCTAAATGTGCAAGCGGGAAAAATTAGTTCACAAATTTTTCCCAAAGACGTTAACATTTGTCCACAGAGATTACTCGTAAACGAAAACAAAATCCAGAAAGCAATCTCATACAGATATTTAGGTGAGTGGCTAAGCATAAATAACAATGACAAGTAGAGTCTTGGGATAAGAACAAATAAGATGAACATTGCGTTTCAGAACACCAGAACTGTACACTAGATGAAAGCTATATCGCGGGAGACCAAAAATAAAGATGAGACTTGAGGCTCTGTATAGCGTCGAAACACTAAAACTAGTTCGGAAAGATGGCATGAACAAAATTATGAGAATAGCCCCAAGGATACCACAAACAGACAGAAAACGCCACGACCTAACAGAGAAATCTATGAAGATGTAGTGAACATAACAGACACAAAGCGCAAAAGAAGAATGTCGTTCTTCGGCGTTGGCTTGGCTACAATGGATGATGATAGACTCACGAATCGAATTAGCTGAAAGGACAACCAGAGTGATTTACACAGACAAAAAGAAAAAAAATGGTTCAAGTGGCTCTGAGCACTATGGGACATCTGAGGTCATTAGTGTAGTGTTGGCTGAAGAGCCAACACCGTGTTACTAGAGGAGGCCGAAATGCACGCGTTTTAGCTCACGCAGGCTGGCGTGAGGAGGGAAGAACTACACTGACGTGAGGTCTGCAACATGACAAGGAATTAGAATTCAGAAAGCGGACGTAATTAGTTTCATACTTTACTTTAATCCATTAATGACGAACGTCGCTCTTGACGGTACATGAGTCACAATATTATCTGTTCAGAAGACATAGTAACTGAATATGGCGCCTTGCTAGGTCGTAGCAAATGACGTAGCTGAAGGCTATGCTAAACTGTCGTCTCGGCAAATGAGTGCGTATGTGGACAGTGAACCATCGCTAGCAAAGTCGGCTGTACAACTGGGGCGAGTGCTAGGGAGTCTCTCTAGACCTGCCGCGTGGCGACGCTCGGTCTGCAATCACTGATAGTGGCGACACGCGGGTTCGACGTATACTAACGGACCGCGGCCGATTTAAAGGCTACCACCTAGCAAGTGTGGTGTCTGGCGGTGACACCACAATTAGTCCCCTAGAACTTAGAACTAGTTACACCTAACTAACCTAAGGACATCACACACATCCATGCCCGAGGCAGGATTCGAACCTGCGACCGTAGCGGTCGCACGGTCCCAGACTGTAGCGCCTAGAACCGCTAGACCACACCGGCCGACTTACACAGATACAAAATGACATCAAAAAAGCAAACAACATAATGGGCAGACCTAACTGGAACTTATTTAGTACCAAAAATTCAGAAAGCGGTTTTCTGTGACGAACAAGAGAGAAAAAGTAAACGACCACATAACATCTAATAGCTGCGGAAGCTGACATCAGAACGTTTGAAAGGGATGTGGGCGAATAGGAAGAAGAATTCATGCAGCAGGAACTGAAATATTGATTTAACTTGTTATGCAAAAGGAATTTCCAATAAATATATAAAGTAACATTTCAGCAGATAAAATAGGTCGGCTAGTTTCTGTAAATAAAACACAAGATAGGTAAATTTAACTTTTTTTTTTACTTCGCAATTAACAAACCTTTTGAGTTGTGGCAACGCTTCGGCCCGTAAAAGAACAACTTATCAGCAGCATAACCTGCGCTGCTGTAAAGAGAAAATTAAAAATGCATTTTGCCTACTTTGCCATTTTACGATTTCTTTTGGTTCAACAAACATTACTCTCAGTAGTAGCATTGGTTTACGCTAAACACCAACAAATAACGAATCACTTGTTATAACTGACTAAAATTGCCCACTAACGCAAACAGATGCACTATCGCGGTACGTGAAATTTTTACTCAATCTCTCAAATACCCATGTTGACGCACAAACAGGCAGACCGCTCGCATCGCACACCGTAGCTAGCAGAAACATTGGCTTCGTCCATTAACGACTTGGTGTGCCATCACAGAAAGAAGTGAGGTTCGCTTAGCTGTTAATTGAACTGGAATGAACACACAAAGATGGTAGCGAACAGACAGTTGTAAGCATGTCAGCAGCGTGGAATATCAAATGCCTCATAGTTTATTTATTAATCGAGAGTACGGAACCATACTCAATCAGAGCAGAAAGGAATTTCAAATAGCAGCTTTAATAAAACTTTCTTCTAAAAGCGAAAAAAGTCTCGTATTTGGTTTTTCCTTCTGTGTCACAACTGAATTTCCTCTTCCTCCTATCGGGTGCTTCGTAATGCTTAAAATTTATTGTAAACGTAGTTCCCCGATCTACTCACAGCTGACGGAAACAAAGATTTCCGTAGGCGCAAACTATTGCTAGAATTTGACCATATTGTCGCAGAGGGCAATGAACAGCAAAGCTATTGGCCAATGTCCTTGACGAAATTAACGAAATTAATGACAGTTCTCGCCACCGCGTAATTATGTGAAGCGATTCGCAGTGCCATCTCTGTATAGTTACGAATGCAACAGACGGTCGAGGAACAAACAGCAAATTCAGCTCGTAACGACGCCTGTTAACTTGCACGCTGTCACCAATCCGGAAATTAATGTTTTAATCAGAAATCTTCCAGCAGACCGCAGCCGGCACCACCGCGATTTTAATTTCCTGTCCCCGCCCAATCGCGGCCGGAATTCGAAAACACAGCGCGGCAATTCAAACACCTGCTGCGTTATCTCCCACCGGCAATCGACAAACAACTGTCACAGTAGATGTGACACATATCGATAGAGCTGAGGATTCAATGCTAGCTCGCACCTATAGAGGGATAACACGGTCAACGGTACATTCACGGTGTTGCATGCAGAATGAACACTGTTCTAGGTAGCAGAGGTTGTTCTTTTTAAATTTGTGGCGTCTTACTTGCCGTGTTCAGACTGCCTGAACTTACATACTTGTAGGACTTTAAGACCAGTGCTCGGACAACACTTCCCTAAAGAGGTACGATGCTGAACAGCTGAAGATTTTGGAACACTGGTAAGTAAAAAACATCATGATCTTTAACAAAGCCACCGTTACCTGAGAGCGTAGCGTTGAAGCCACATAAACGCGAAGTCGTTGGTTTAATTTTCGGTAGCAGTAACTTTTTTTTTTACTTTTATTCGAATTCTGTGTTTTAGTTTCAAACGTACATATCCTACATTTATGAAGAAAATCGAAAAGGGCCAGTCCATAATGTCCCCTTGAAAGAGGATGCATGTTAGCTTTCATGCTATCCTTGCACACGAGTTGATTATCGAAGATCAAAAGGAGAAGTAATTCAGATCATACAAGGAGAGCCGTATAACATGGGTAGTCCTAATATTTCATGAGTGGATAAAATTACAGGAGTTAAACTGTCTACAAATGATGGAATGCAAAGGAGAAAGTTGTAGCTGTAGTTTAAAACTCATATCCGTTTTATGGACACTGCCGATCGTCCAGTTCCCTATAGATACCAGAATATACCATGGCTATTGTTCAGTAAGCAGTGGAATATCACACAATTGGTGAACATGTGAGATTTATGTGTTCGTTTTTATATACATGCAATATTATCCAGAAGAATGTTGTGTACATGCAAAGTAGTTGCCTGAACTGGTATATTTGTTTACCTGTGTGACGAATGAATCAGATCCCATACTGTCCTGTTATTCCCCGTAGTATTGTGACGTCAGCAGTGTACTTGAGGCAGTGGTACGATACATACTGCACTGCGCTTCCTTACTGACAGCTGATCGTGTGCACATCGTTTTACGACTCCAAGAGTGTAGGTAGCGATAGACGAATGTGCTGTAATTGAAACAGTCAGACAAGCAGGCTCATCTATGCGCCAAATTTCGAACAATATGGCGCATCTATAGGAGATGTGTATTACACAGGCAGAAGACAACAGGTGGAAATAAGGAATTATCACGACCAGGACGACCTGGTAAAACAGCTGGAACTGATGGCAAATTCATCAGAATTACTAGTAAAAGAATATTAACAAAGAGATAGAGGGGCTGGCCAGTACTTACCTCAGCTCAGTAGAGCCGATAGATACACATAAAATAGAACTGAAAATTTACATTCCTAGCTTTCGGAACTTTGTTCCTTCATCAGGGAGGAGAGAGGGGAAAAAAGGGAAGAAGGGAAAGTGGATTCAGTTACTCACAACCCAGGTTATGAAGCAACAGGGAAAGGTAAACAGGGAGGGTAGCAAGGATGGAGGCATGGTTGTCAGAGGGAAGCCAAAGATATTCTACTGTAAGTACTGTGCCAGCTTCAAACCAAAGAGGTTGCATACAGAAGTAAAGAGGTATATAGTATAAAGATAAACACAACTATGTAGGATGAAAAGATGCGTGAATGGCTAAAGAGGAAAGGGAAAGAGGAGAAGACTGAAGAGTAAATGAGAGTGAGGTTGTTTAACGTAGGTTCAGTCCAGGGGGATGGCAGGATGAAAGGATGTGTTGGAGTGCAAGTTCCCATCTCCGCAGTTCCGAGGGACTGGTGTTGGGTGGGAGAAGCCAAATGGCACATACTAGTAAAAGAAATAGGTTCAAAACCGCAGCACAAATTCGGGCAGAATACAACGGCCGCGCGGGATTAGCCGAGCGGTCTGAGGCGCTGCAGTCATGGACTGTGCGGCTGGTCTCGGCGGAGGTTCGAGTCCTCCCTCGGGCATGGGTGTGTGTGTTTGTACTTAGGATAATTTAGGTTAAGTAGTGTGTAAGCTTAGGGACTGATGACCTTAGCAGTTAAGTCCCATAAGATTTCACACACATTAGAACATTTTTTTAGAATACAACGAAATGAACAAAAAAAAAACTTATCTGTTGCAACAGTGAAAAGGAAACTGATTGATGCTGGCTTGAAAGGGCGTGTAACGGCGAGGAAACCCCTCTGAAGCTCGTAAGTAAGGAGACTCGAATGGGCCAGGACTCATAGTAAGTGGACACATGAAGAGTGGAAGAAAGTGTTATTCACAGATGAATCGAAACTCCTGATTTTTGGTACCAGAAGGAGAATATTTGTTCGTCGATCTGAAGGAGAAAGAGTGGCCCGAAAGTGCATTCTGCCTACAGTTAATCACGGTGGCGGTTCTTTTATGATTTGGGGGCGTTTTCCAGGAGATCGAGTTGGCAATATTGTGGAAATAGAAGGTTATAAGGACCAGAAGCACTGTCACCGCGTACTTCAGTATCTTGCGATATTATGTGGATTGTGCTTAATAGCGAAACGGTTCACAGGATAATGACCCAAAACAACGGTCGGTATTCCGTAATAAGTACGCTGCGTCAAAGGAAAAACAGGTGGTACCGAAAGAAGCATTGACTATAGCCCCATTGAAATGGCCTCGGACGACGTGGATAAACGTACCCGGTAACTTCACATAACAAGCAAGCCACATGCCTGGAATGTCGTTAAGGGTGTGTGGAATCATAAAGAGTCGCAGTAAGTACAACAACTTATTGACTGCATACCTCGAGTTTGTGAGGCAATCATTACATCCAAGCAAGGGTACTTTGATGAAAGTAAAATACACACATTAAAAAAAGTTTTGCATCACCTCGGTATCGAGAATTCCGGAACCTGTGCAGATAATTGGAATAGAGATCAACATAAGGATCATTTCGACCCACATTGCATGTTGTACCGCCATACAGCTAGACCTTCAGACGTGGTGGTTCAGATTGCTGTATACACCTGTACCTCTAATAGCCAGTAGCATGTCCTCTTGCATTGATACATGCCTGTACTCGTCGTGGGATACTATCCACAAGTTCATCAAGGCACTGTTGGTCCAAATTGTCCAGCTCCTCAACGGCGATTCGGCGTAGATCCATCAGAGTGATTGGTGTCACGTCGTCCATAAACAGCCCTTTTCAATCTATCCCAGGCATGTTCGATAGGGTTCATTTCTGGAGAACATGCTGGCTACTCTAGTCGAGCGATGTCGTTATCCTGAAGGAAGTCATTAAACAGATGTGCACGATGGGGACGCGAATTGTCATCCAGAAGACGAATGCGTCGCCAATATGCTGCCGATATGGTTGCACTATCGGTCGGAGGGTGGCATTCACGTATCGTACAGCCGTTCTGCCGCCTTCCACGACCACCAGCGGAGTACGTCGGCCCCACATAATGCCACCCCAAAACATCAGCGAACCTCCACATTGCTGCACTCGTTGGACAGTGTGTCTAAGGCGTTCAGTCTGACCGGGTTGCCTCCAATCACGTCTCTGACGATTGTCTGGTTGAAAGCATATGCGACACTCATTGGTGCAAAGAACGTGATGCCAATCCTGAGCGGTCCATTCGGCATGCTGTTAGGCCCATCTGTTCCGCGTGACATGGTGTCGTTGGTTGCAAAGATGGAACTCGCCATGGACGTCGGGAGTGAAGTTGCGCATCATGCAGCCCATTGCGCACAGTTTGAGTCGTAACACGACGTACTGTGTCTGCACGAAATGCATTATTCAACATGGTGGCGTTGCCACAATCCGTAGGTAGCGGTCATCCACTGCAGCAGTAGCCCTTGGGCGGCCTGAGTGGGGCATGCCATCGACAGTTACTGTCTCTATATCTCCTCCTACGAATCTTGGGAGAAAGGTTTATTGAAAAAGGAAGAGACCTATAAATGTGCTTCATCGATTTAGCAAAGGCATTTGACAATGTGGTTTGGGACAAGCTGGCGACTATTATGAGGGAAAAGAGAGTGGACTGGAAAACCAGAAGACTTATAAACTCATTATACCTTAGTCAAAAAGTTTCAGTTAAAGTGAGAGGAGAAAGTACAAACTGGATCAGACTAGGGAAAGGAGTAAGACAAGGATGCTGTTTATCACCTACTCTTTTCAACCTGTACTTGGAAAATATGATTGACCAATGCTCATTAGATGACAATGGAGTAGAAATTGGAGGAAGAAGAGTAGGGTGCTTGAGATTTGCTGATGACATGGTCCTTCTAGCCACAGGGGAAAAAGAATTACAGGATTTGGTGGACACCATTGCAACTAAGGGAAAAAAATATGGAATGAAAATTAACACAAATAAAACAAAAGTATTGGCAATAGGAGGAAATAAGGAAATAAAAATTGTGCTGAATGGAGAAACACTAGAACAGGTGCAAAATTTTAAGTATCTTGGGAGCAGGATAGACACCGACTGGAAGTGCACCACAGAAATTAAAACAAGGATAGCAATGGCAAAAGAGGAGTTTTATAAGAAAAGGAGAATCTTCTGCAGCGGTCTGGACAGAGAACTCAGAAAGAGGCTCATAAAATGTCTTGTATGGAGTGTTCTTCTATATGGCGCTGAAACATGGACTATGAGGAAAAAAGACAGAGAAAGGCTGGAGGCTTTTGAGATCTGGACATGGCGGAAGATGGAAAGAATAAGTTGGATGGACAGAGTAAAAAATGAAGAGGTACTGAGAAGAGTGGGAGAGAAAAGACAGTTACTAGATGTAATAAAGAGAAGAAAAAGAAATTGTATTGGGCATATTTTAAGAAAGAATGACGGACTGATAAAAACAGTTTTAGAAGGTTATGTAGAAGGGAAAAGGAAGCGAGGAAGGAAGAGATTCCAGATACTGGATGACATGATGGACGGTACAACATACAGCAGCCTTAAGAAGGAAGCAATGGATCGCAGAAAATGGAGAGGCAAAGGACCTGCTAATATAGCAGATAACTGATGATGATGATCTCCTCCATGTCCGAACAACATCGCTTTTTTGCACTCCGAGGCGCCTGGACACTTCCCTTGTTGAGAGCCCTTCCTGGCAGAAAGTAACAATGCGGACGCGATCGAACCGCGGTATTGACCCTCTAGGCATGTTTGAACTACAGACAACACGAGCCATGTACATCCTTCCTCGTGGAATGACTGGAACTGGTCGGCTATCGGAGCCCCTCCGCTGCTCATGCATGGTTGTTTACATCTTTGGGCGGGCTTAGTGACATCACTGAACAGTCAAAGGAACTGTGTCTGTGATACAATATCCACAGTGTACGTCTATCTTGAGGAGATCTGGATACCGGGCTGATGCAAAACTTTTTTTGATGTGTGTACTTGAAATCAGGTAACAGTCGTGGTTTGTTGAAGTTAATGAGCGATATTGTATCAAGGCACTGAAACTATTACGTTGCTTCAGATGGAACGATGTGTGTTCATCCCTTGTTATTCGTCTGAAAACAAAGTTTTACTTGTATATCCGAGTATCCTCTTCTGTTTTCAGAGAAACGTGGGGTAACATCGTCATCAAGAGATATCGAGCGGTCGAGAACGTGAGTGAGTTCTCACTCTGCGACGTAAGATTTTGCATAAGGCGCGATTATTGCGTCGAGAGAAACGACACTGCAGATGTGGCCGACACGAATGAACTGAAGCATTCAAACGTCGTTACAGCCGTCTGCAGCGTCATACTTGAGGCCCGCGACGAGTGTTATTTTGAGTGCAGGTCTTTAAAAAGAAGCGGCGCCGCGGAGACCACACCGTCGCGGCGTTCAAAAGACGATAAGGCGGGCAGAGGCGCCGTGAATGGGCCGTATCTCCTTAACGTGAACAGTGCTGCCACCCACCGCTGCTTCCGAGCAGGCGCAAACGTGAACTTCGCACGAGGCATGCCGGGAGATTCAGTTGCTTTGACCTTGAGCTCCTTTTCTCTGTCTCCGATATCAGTACTTGTGCAGACAATATGTAGAGAATATTGCAGCAAAAAAAATTAGGTAAATGCTTTCTGCTACATTTTACGGCAATGTACAGAAGTTCAACACTGCTATGGTGTTTAGGTAGAAGACACACTATGAAGTAAAGGGACTGATACTGTCACAGAGGAAGTACGCATGCGCCACAGTTCAACGACTAATAGCTTTTAAACGTGATGCCTTCTCAGTCGATTGCGGCCTGCCCGCATCTCGTGGTCGTGCGGTAGCGTTCTCGCTTCCCACGCCCGGGTTCCCGGGTTCGATTCCCGGCGGGGTCAGGGATTTTCTCTGCCTCGTGATGGCTGGGTGTTGTGTGCTGTCCTTAGGTTAGTTAGGTTTAAGTAGTTCTAAGTTGTAGGGGACTTATGACCACAGCAGTTGAGTCCCATAGTGCTCAGAGCCATTTTTGATTGCGGCCTCTTTGGTGTCTGTAGACAAATAAATGCGGCCTTCGCCTTTCGTGTAAGAGCTGTTATTTTATTTTTCTGGCAAAAAATAGATGTAATAACAGAGCAACGAATTGTTGTGAAGTTTCGCATGAAATTTGGAAAAACTGATATTGAAATCTATCTTTTACTAAACGGTGTATATGGAGAAGACTGTTCATCACGTACCCGAGTTTTTGAGTGGTTTACCCGTTTCTAATATGTCCGAGAAGACGCTGAAGATGATTCACAGATTGCTGAAACTGCAGAGATTGAGAAAGAATGCATAAGGCAAATTTACATAACAAATTAAACATGTGAAAACTGTGTGCGAAACTGGTGCCGAAAATTCGCACGATCGAACGAAAAGACACTCTGAATACTACTGAACAGGATCGATCTAAATTTCTTGGGAAGAGTGATGACCTGCGACGGATCTTTATTTGTTCACTTTTGTTCCAGAAACGAAGCGCCAATCCAGGCATTAGAAAGAACCAACTCCATAGAGAGCGAAAAACGCTAGAATGAGCAAAAAAATTTTGAAAGTGATCATGATTTTTTTTTCGATATTCATGGAATTGTGTATCTTCACTGGGTCCCGAAGGCCAAACTATTAATCAACATTAGTAACTTGAAAGGCTCGCTCAACTCTGTGCGGAAATAAGGAAAAAACGACCCAAATTGTGGAAGAAAAACTCACGGGTTCTGCTTCAAGACAACACACCACCACTTATCGCTTTGCCCATTAAGAGGTTTCCAACTAAGTACAGTACCCCAGTTTAGACCATCCACCTTAGTCGCCGGACATAGCACCTTGTGACTTATCTCTTGTCAAGGTCAAATCTGGTGTCCCAATCAAATCTCCCTGATTTCAAAGACACAGGAAAAAAACCACAGTAGATACGATTTGAAAAATGCACCATATTGTAGAGCATCTTAAAGTATCTATTTATTTATCATCAGTACACCTCTTCATGTGAACCATTTGTAGCATGAAGAATATCGTGTCTATATTCAATTTCTTGCCAAGTTCTTTGTAACATTTCCTCTGTTATTGTTGCAATCGCACTAGTGATACGATGTCGCAACATAGGAATATCGTGCATTTTGGTCGCATACACGCGGTCCTTCACGAATCCCCATATGAAGAAATCAAGCGGCGTAACGTCGGGTGAACGTGGTGGCCAGGCAATGGGTCCTCCGCATCCGATCCAACGATTGGTAAATTTCTTATCCAGGAACCTGCGAACAGCCGTTGACCAATGCGGCGGAGCTCCATCTTGTTGAAAAAAATGTTGGGTAGCAAGTCTTGTAGCTGAGGGTACACAAACTGCTCCAACATGTCCAGATACACTGATCCATTCACTGTTTGTTCCGCAAAAAGAAGAACGGTCCAACAATCCTGTCGTGCATTAGGCCGCATCAGACTCTAGTTTAGGGCTAACACGAACATGTTCAATGACAACGTGCGGATTTTGGGAACCCCAAATCCGAACATTATTCCGTATATATCCGAACTTCATTAGCACGTATGAATTGCTGTCACATGTGTGAAGAGCCGGATATCTACGGAATCAGGTACGAATATTGGTGCCTTGTGTTATACGTGCACGAGTGGTTCCCGGTGTCGTTCATGCGGTAAGCCTGAAGATGACACGACTGCAACGTCGAAACTGGTTGCTTAAATAAACAATATGAAAATAACGGCTGTTGGTACAGTACTATTACATTTAGTTTTCCTGTGTGTCTTACGGACAGAAAAAAAATTGGAGAACGACTAATGTAGTTGTATATGTATCTGAAGTATGGCTGTTGATAAAATATCAATACAGTGCTATATCGATACCTTTTGAGGTAAATGTATCGATATGCGTCCTCGATATTCTTTCATCGGCATATCGACACACCTACATCGAAGTAAGAACATCGAGTACTGACATTTTTATTGTATATTATATTTTTTCACAATTTTCGATAAATATTTGAAGTTTTTCTTTTGAAATTGCAGTAGAACATTATTTTACTTACGCTGTGTGAAAGAGTCTTACTATTTATCGAGCTTTCATCACGTCCAGTCTTTCTCTTTGACTGTGAGAAGTAAGCATAGATGGCACAAAGAAGAAGACCGATTGCACTTGAAGGTGGCGGTGTGAATAGAATAACAGGTTATCCGATGTGAAGAAATAGCAGACCAGTTGGGCGAAACAATAATTTTTAACGCAACTAATGTGCTATTTCTACAAATCCGCATTGTTCAAACAGAGTTGCTGAAACTGGTGAACAAAAATCTAAATGACAAGAAACTGGTGAACAAAAACCTAAATGACAAGACTGGTGTTTCCGGTGGGCGGAGACGTGTGAAGGGAAATGCTGACGTAATCGGCGCCCGGCACTACCAACAGAAACTGTAATGTTGGGGAAGTCGACATGACGTGTTCTAGAAGAACCCGATACGTGACGAAACCGAGCGACGGACCCATTGGACACCTTTTATTGTGCCACTTACCTGCAGCTACCATTGTTAGCAAAGTGGTTACCGCCAAGCGTTTACGTGCATCGTTGTGTGTGTGTGTGTGTGTGTGTGTGTGTGTGTGTGTGTGTGTGTGTGTGAAATATTATGGGACTTAACTTCTAAGGTCATCAGTCCCTAAGCTAACACACTACTTAACTTATATTATCCTAAGGACAAACACACACACCCACGCCCGAGAGAGGATTCGAAGCTCCGCCGGGACCAGCCGCACAGTCCCTGACTGCAGCGCCTTTTTTTAGACCGCTCGGCTAACGTGCATCGTTTTTCTTTCAGTTCTTGCCCTGAGGAGGATAAGCAGGCTGCTAGCTTGATGATGTACAGAATATCAAATACTAAATCAATACTTCAATATACAGCTCTGAAATTGGCAGTATATTTACAACGTGTAGCCGATTTCTTTTTTTGGCTGGTAAGTCGATATTTACTTCGTCCATACATCGATAATTTTTTCGATTATGGATAGCCGGCTATGATATTTTTTAAAATATTGCTGTATTGGTTTCCTGATATTTTTAGCAATATCAACAATCCTAATCTGAAGTTACCTCCCCAAAGACAGTACCGAGGTATACAGTCTCGTGCGCTGAGAAAGCACCGCGGCAGCTGCGTATAGTGCGAGGAGAGCACAATGGGGAAAATGAGCGGAGGTATCCGGGATGGGAAATGAGTCGGCCCGGTTTCCAGGCCCTCCCGACTGCTTTCTGCGGAAGCCGCAAGCCGCACGGAACGCCGCGGACGGCCAACTCGAGCGCCGAGTGGTGAGGCGGTTCGGTCACTGGGCCAACGCCAGAGAGTCGCTGAATGCAGTCGTTAGCCAGCCAGCCTCTTTGTGCCCGCGCGGCTAATACCGGCCATTGTTCACCACTTTGCGAGGCGCATCGGTCCTCGTCGCTCTCTGACAGCCACGCTACTACCTCCAAACGTTTCGGATGTCAGGGCAACATGCGTGGTCGCTCATGTTGCTCCCGGCAGGGATAGTGCTCCAGCCACTCTTCAGTACAATGGTTCACTACTGACTTACAGCAGACAACCACCTACCAGAATGAGTTTCCTTTAATTTACGGCAATGGTCACAGACTGTTTGATAACAGAGTGTCCAATATAATTATCCGGGCTGTTATGCCGTGGTCGGTTGATGAATTACGTCTCAATTCCCAACGTTTCGTCTCCGACAGCGGGAGACATCTTCAAGGGGGTCCGTAGGTCGATGGAAGGTCCAACACACCCACTGGCTCGTTACTGTTACTCGCAGCTTGTGACACCTACCAGAAGATAGGGTACTTTAGAGCTACAGCCGGCCGGAGTGGCCGAGCGGTTCTAGGCGCTTCAGCCTGGAACCGCGCGACCGCTACGGTCGCAGGTTCGAATCCTGCCTCGGGCATGGATGTGTGTGATGTCCTTAGGTTAGTTAGGTTTAAGTAGTTCTAGGGGACTGATGACTTCAGAAGTCCCATAGTGCTCAGAGCCATTTCAACCATTTTTAGAGTTACAGCAGCATTTCCAGCTACCAGAAGCCACGGTAAGCAATCGGCACACGGTCAGAAACGATGTGCCGCAACGTGGTATACACGATCGCTGCGAGCAGCAGCGGCAGTTGCTGGCTGTATCTGATTCGCAAATCACATTATTTATGACATGGACGGGTGTAAAATTCCTTGCTTCTGGTAGTATACACAAACAGAAACACCAATATACCGGGTGATCAAAAAGTCAGTATAAATTTGAAAACTTAATAAACAACGTAATAATGTAGATAGAGAGGTAAAAATTGACATACATGCTTGGAATGACATGGGATTTTATTAGAACAAAAAAAAAAAAAAACACTCCATATTGCTAGACGCGGGAAAGATCTCTTGCGCGCGTCGTTTGGTGAAGATCGTGTGCTTAGCCGCCACTTTCGTCAGGCTTGGCCTGCCAGGTCCCCAGACCTCAGTCCGTGCGATTATTGGCTTTGGGGTTACCTGAAGTCGCAAGTGTATCGTGATCGACCGACATCTCTAGGGATGCTGAAAGACAACATCCGACGCCAGTGCCTCACCATAACTCCGGACATGCTTTACAGTGCTGTTCACAACGTTATTCCTCGACTACGGCTATTGTTGAGGAATGATGGTGGACATATTAAGTATTTCCTGTAAAGAACATCATCTTTGCTTTGTCTTACTTTGTTATGCTAATTACTGCTATTCTGATCAGATGAAGCGCCATCTGAAGGACATTTTTTGAAGGTTTGTATTAATTTGGTTCTAATAAAACCCCATTTCATTCCAAACATGTGTGTCAATTTGTACCTCTCTATCTACATTATTCCATGATTTATTCAATTTTCAAATTTATACTGACTTTTTGATCACCCGGTACATTTTAACACACTCTTCTTTCCATGTTATAGCTAAAAATGTTTGATTAACATACTCTTAGAACACGAGTCTAAGTTCAATGAAATGCTTGAGTGTGTACTCATCTCGTTGGTTTTGACGACTTTTCTCCACGGATGTATAAACTACTTCGCCGCATAAATCCCAGGAGTCAATGTGAAAAGCCGATGATATTAAACAATTTACATCAACATATAGTTTCATTTTGTGTTAATGTTTATATTGTTCTAGAACATTAGTGCAATGCACAGCTCAAAGAAACTTACTTTACAGATCACGTATTCAAACTGATTGAAAACAACTGCTACTCTACTGCCACTCTCGACCTCTTAGGATCACTGCTTATATAGTTCCTTAACAATACAAGTGCTTTGAATGTTTTGTTCAACAAAGTCACATTAATTGAGTTACAATTAAAATCGGCTGTTTTATAATAAATTACAGTTACAATTTCGAGGATAATAAATGACTGATTACAACAAATGTGATTTATAAAGTTGCACTTCAAATTTAGTATCGAAATTCTACTTGAGAAATGTGACTAACGATACCTGATACAAATTAATTAATATATCGTTAATTACAACAGGAATTTTGATGCTAAGATATTGTAGAATACTTTACATAATATGGAAATAGATTTTGAGGTTCAAATTTTACATAATAATCTCGTTTTGACTAAATTATCGAAATAACAGTTTGTTTATGACAGAAAGTTCTAGAACTCTTAATTACAAAATTAATTACAATGAATCTGATTCGAGTTTTTATAGAAAAATAATCTCTTGAGAGTAAACGTAATTTTCAATGAATCTATTGACCAAAAATCTGCCCACAACATTAATTTTCACTTTTTATGAAATAATCAAATTTTGATCATTAATTTCTCATTTAATGACTGAAATGATTTTAACACTAACATTTCTACGGTATTATTGTCTGATAGTTACACAAAAGAAATAATTAGTTTTTCTGTAAATTTCGTAAAGTTTCCACTAATTAAAGATTCCTGTTAATTGTATTCAAATGAGCTGAAGGTGACTAAATGTGTGTTACATTTTGTATATCTCGTGTACAATGTTACTTGATACAATACTGAGCACCAAAACTTGCATTTTAACATTTGCTGTACTATGAAATGTGTATCGTATAATACGTAAAAGCGTGGTACCGAATATGTCATATAAATATTATATGACATATAATAATAATATATAGATATTATGCCCTATCACACCATGAACAAGTTATAATGCAAAAAGGAAATTACAGTACCATTTCCAGTCAATAAGGACATCGGTTATTGAAGTTCCATTACAAATACTGTGATACAAATTTAGAATAGTTCTCCATATAAGATAAAAAAATTATCATTCTCACATTTTAGAAAAACACTAAGGTGATTCCTACTTGATCACTGTTCCTAATCAGTAGAAGAATCTTTATAATATGTGAAATGGGAAACGTAAAACAAAGAAGTGCAAAATATGTTACGGCAAATATTGCAAGCCGTCTCAAGATAAAACCACGCGAACGAACTCACTCCTCAGAAAGAGCTCATGTATATTTACATAACATCGAATATTATAGAATACACTTCTATTAAACTACAACAAAGACTCAGAACACACTAGAAAACGCAAGGGTTAGGAAAAAAATTGGAGCCAATGAGAAGTGAACCAGTAACACATCACCCGTTACTTACAATTCTGCGTCTCTGCACGTTACAATACACCGACCACGAATGATATACGACTATACATCTTAGCCCCTCCTGAAAGCTTTAATCGTAGATATGTTATCAACAGACACTTAATTATAACTAACTGTACAAAGAACAATGGGCTTTTGATGGACCCTCAGTGTGCCATTGCCTTGAAAGGGCATATTTTCAGAATACGCAACTTACAACAATTCTTTAACCACCAATACGACGTTTCCTGTCATCTTACTACAACAAATCGTATAACTAACTACGGGTTTTCGAGAGATCCTCAATTTGCTGATGCATAGAAACGTTAATATACACTTAGCAGCCAAAACATTATGACCACATACCTAACACCTGGTGCACCCACCTTTGGCACAAATAACAGCGGCGACGCGTCGTGAGATGTGGAATGAAGGCAATGAGGGCTTCGTAGGTGGCTGGAGGGAGTTGGCACCACATCTGCACCCACAAGTCGCTTAATTCCCGTAAACTCCGCGGAGGGGGGCGATGAGCTCTGACGCTACGTTCAATCACATCTCAGATGTGTTCTTTTGGGTTCAGGTCCGGCAGTTGGGGGGGGGGGGGGGGACAGCAGCACATCAATTGTTAACTCAACGCTATGTTCCACGAACCACTTCATCACACTCCTGACCTTGTGACGCATTATCTTGTTGGAAAATGCCACTGCCGTCGGGAAACACGAACGTCATGAAAGGGCGCACGTGGTCTGCAACCAGTGTACGATAGTCCTTACCCGTCGTGATGCCTTGAACCATCTCCACCGGACGCATGGATGCCCACGTGAATGTTCTCCACAGCATAGTGGAGCCGCCGTCAGATTGTCTCCGACCCGCCTTACACCTGTCACGGAGCGGTTCCCCCGGAAGACGACGGATTTCCGACCTCCTATCGCTGTGCTGAACGAGGTATCGGGCTTCATCCGACCGTGCAAGGCCGTGCCACTGCGGCAATGTCCAGTGCCAACGGTAACGTGCCGATTTCAGTCGTATTTGCCGATGTCCTGATATTGACATTGGCACATGCATGGCTCGTCAGCTGCGGAGGCCCATCATGCAGGTGTGTTCGGTGCAATGTGTGCTCAGACACACTTGTACTCTGCCCAGAGATAAAGACTGATGTTAGTTCCGGAACAGTCATCCGCCTGTTCTGTTTCACCAGCCCCAGCCTGCGACGTCCGATATCTGTAATGAGGGGTGGTCGCCCAACCCCACAACGCCTGGACGTGATTCCACCTCCGTTTCGCCACGTGTTGGACACTCACCACTGCACTCCTCGAACACCACCGACAACTCGTGCGCTTTCCGAAATGCTCGTGCCGAGCCTCTGGGCCATCAAATCTGCCCTCGGTCAAACACAGACCCCTTTCAACGCACTGACAGCACTCTCACTGATACTACATCTACATACATACTCCGCAATGCACCATACAGTGCGTGGCGGAGGGTATGTCGTACCACAACTAGCATCTTCTCTCCCTGTTCCACCCCCAAACAGAACGAGGGAAAAATGACTGCCAATATGCCTCTGTACGAGCCCTAATCTCTCTTATCTTATCTTTGTGGTCTTTCCGCGAAATATAAGTTGGAGGCAGTAAAATTGTACTGCAGTCAGCCTCAAATGCTGGTTCTCTAAATTTCCTCAGTAGCGATTCACGAAAAGAACGCCTCCTTTGCTCCAGAGACTCCCACCCGAGTTCCTCAAGCATTTCCGTAACATTCGCGTGATGATCAAAGCTACCAGTAACAAATCTAGCGGCCCGCCTCTGAATTGCTTCTATGTCCTCCCTCAATCCGACCTGGTAGTGATCCCAAACGCTCGAGCAGTACTCAAGAATAGGTCGTATTAGTGTTTTAAAAGCGGTATCCTTTACAGATGAACCACATCTTCCCAAAATTCTACCAGTGAACCGAAGACGACCAACCGCCTTCCCCACAACTGCCATTACATGCTTGTCCCACTTCATATCGCTCTGCAATGTTACGCCCAAATACTTAATCGACGTGACTGTGTCAAGCGCTACACTACTAATGGAGTATTCAAACACTACGGGATTCTTTTTCCTATTCATCTGAATTAATTTACATTTATCTGTATTTAGAGTTAGCTGCCATTCTTTACACCAATCACAAATCCTGTCCAAGTCATCTTCTATCCTCCTACAGTCACTCAACGACGACACCTTCCCGTACACCACAGCATCATCAGCAAACAGCCGCACACTGCTATCCACCCTATCCAAAAGATCATTTATGTAGATAGAAAATAACAGCGGACCTACCACACTTCCCTGGGGCACTACGGATGATACCCTCACCTCCGATGAACACTCACCATCGAAGACAACGGACTGTGTTCTATTACTTAAGAAGTCTTCGAGCCACCCACATATTTGGGAACCAATCCCATACGCTCGAACCTTAGTTAGGAGTCTGCAGTGAGGCACCGAGTCAAACGCTTTCCGGAAGTCAAGGAATATGACATCCGTCTGATACCCTTCATCCATGGTTCGCAAGATATCATGTGAAAAAAGGGTCAGTTGCGTTTCGCAGGAGCGATGCTTTCTAAAGCCGTGCTGATGAATGGACAGCAACTTCTCTGTCTCAAGGAAATTCATTATATTCGAACTGAGAATATGTTCTAGAATCCTGCATGCACCGTGCGTGTGTCTGACTAGCAGTCATCCTTCGCCAGGTCACGCTGCTACTGCCTGGATGGTCTTATACTGACAGCAGGCCGGTGGTCATATTGTTCTGGTTGATCAGTGAATACCTATGGGCTTCAGCTGAAAACTAACATGGCTTTTCGCTACTCTGTATCGAAGAGAAAGAGAGATGGCGTCATGTCATTGCTCTAGTTCAAACGCATGTTCAGAATATCTGACATGCTAGATATTGTTCTGCTCGTTCGGAAAGACCCCCCACTACCAACGTGCTTTTTCCACGCTGTAACGTCAGAAACTCGACACGCTCAACGTTGGTGTTCGAATGCACGGACCGAGAGCTGTGGTTAGCACACTGGACTCGCATTCGGGAAGACGATCGTTCAAACCCGCGTCAGGCCATCCTGGTTTAGGTTTTACGTGATTTCCCTAAATCGCTTCAGGCAAATGCCAGGATGGTTCCTTTGAAAGTGTGTGGCCAATTTCCTTCCGCAATCCGAGCTTGTCCTCCGTCTCTAATGACCTCGTTGTCGATGGGAGTTAAACACTGATCTCTCCTCCTCGAATGCAGAGTACGTGAGCCGACGGCTTAAGACAGTATACATAGCAGCTACACGACCTGGCACTGGCAGGTGAGTCCAGGTGTCTGGAAACACCCTGAATTCTACATTAGATACAGTACTCCACGGTGTCTGACAGAGGACACAATGATTACCAATTTCATACCTACCCCATCTCTCCATTCCTTTCATGGATTGTACTTGGAGGAAAAGACAATCGGCACAGTGCGGGCGATTCATTAGTCCTACAACTCATTTGATGCGGTCCGCCAGGACTTCCTCTACTGCGCCAACCTCTTGATCTCAGAATGATGCAGCACTTAACCCTGACACCCTCTGTTATTTGTTGGATGTATTCCAGCCTATTGTTTCTTGAAGCAAGTGTTAGCTATGACTAAGTTATTGGTTCAAGAATCATAAGGTTGTATACATGGAAGAGGCCTGGAGATACTCGTACGTTTCAGGCAGATTATATAATGGTAAGACAGAGATTTAGGAACCAGGTTTTGAACTATAAGACATTTCCAGGGGCAGATGTGGACTCTGACCACAATCTATTGGTTATGAACTCTAGATTAAAACTGGAGAAACAGCAAAAAGGTGGGAATTTAAGGAGATGGGATCTGGATAAACTGACAGAACCAAAGGTTGTAGAGAGTTTCAGGGAGAGCATTAGGGAACAATTGACAAAAATGGGGGAAAGAAATACAGTAGGAGAAGAATGGGTAGCTTTGATGGATGAAATAGTGAAGGCAGCAAAATGCTAACACGAATTCTTTACAGACGAATGGAAGAACTGGTAGAAGCCGACCTCGGGGAATATCAGTTTGGATTCCGTAGAAATGTTGGAACACGTGAGGCAATACTGACCCTACGACTTATCTTAGAAGAAAGATTAAGGAAAGGCAAACATACGTTTCTAGCATTTGTAGACTTAGAGAAACCTTTTGACAATGATGACTGGAATACTCTCTTTGAAATTCTGAAGGTGGCAGGCGTAAAATACAGGCAGCGAAAGGCAATTTACAATTTGTACAGAAAGCAGATGGCAGTTGTAAGAGTCGAGGGGCATGAAAGGGAAGCAGTGGTTGGGAAGGGAGTGAAACAGGATTGTAGCCTATCCCCGATGTCATTCAATCTCTATATTGAGCAAGCAGTGAAGGAAACAAAAGAAAAACTCGGAGTAGGTATTAAAATCCATAGAGAAGAAAAAAAAAAAAAACTTTGAGGTTCGCCTTTGGCATTGTAATTCTGTCGGACACAGCAAACGACGTGGAAGAGCAGCTGAACGGAATGGACAGTGTCTTGAAAGGAGGATATAAGATGAACATCAACAAAAGCAAAACGAGGATAATGGAATGTATTCGAATTAAATCGGGCGATGCTGAGGGTATTAGATTGGGAAATGAGACGCTTAAAGTAGTAAAGGAGTTTTGCTATTTGGGGAGCAAAATAACTGATGATGGTCGAAGTAGAGATGATATAAAATGTAGACTGGCAATAGCAAGGAAAGCGTTTCTGAAGAAGAGAAATTTGTTAACATCGAGTATAGATTTAAATGTCCGGAAGTCGTTTCTGAAAGTATTTGTATGGAATGTAACCATGTATGGAAGTGAAACATGGACGGTAAATAGTTTGGACAAGAAGAGAATAGAAGCTTTCGAAATGTGGTGCTACAGAAGAATGCTGAAGATTAGATGGGTAGATCACATAACTAATGAGGAGGTATTGAATGGAATTAGGGAGAAGAAAAATTTGTGGCACACCGGGACTAGAAGAAGGGATCGGTTGGTAGGACATGTTCTGATGCATCAAGGGATCACCAATTTAGTATTGGAGGGCAGTGTGGAGGGTAAACATCGTAGAGTGAGACCAAGAGATGAATACACTAAGCAGATTCAGAAGGATGTAGGTTGCAGTAGGTACTGGGAGATGAAGAAGCTTTCACAGGATGGAGTAGCATGGAGAGCTGGACTGAAGACCACCACCACCACCACAACAACAACAACAACAACAACAACAACATTCCAGCCTCTGCCTTCCCGTACAGCCTTTACTCTCCAGAGCTCCCTCTATCACAACGGAGATTATTCACTGTCTCAGCATGTGTCCTATCGTCATGTCCCTTTCTCTTGTCAGTGTTTTCCGCATGTTCCTCCCCTTGCCCACTCTTTGGTGAACTTCTTTATTTCTTACCTTATCAGTCCACCTCATTTTCAACATCGTTCTACAGCACCCCAATTGCTTCGATTCATTTTCCGGTTTCCCCACTGTCATCACGTCCATACAATGCTGTGTTCAAAATGTATTTTCTTATAAATTTACTTCTCAAATTAATGCCGGTGTTCTTCTGGTCAGGAATGCTCCCATTGCTGTGGTAGTCTGCTTTTTAATTCCAGCATGCTTCATCTGCCATACTTTATTGTGATTTCATACTGCTGCTAAATTCATCGCTAATCTCAGTTCTACTACTCCCAATTATTTTGGTCTTTCTTTTACTCCCAATTATTTTGCTCTTTCTTTGCGTCAGTCTTAGTCCATAGTGTGTCCTCAATAGAATGACCATGTTATTGAACAGGTCCTACAATTCTTGCTAATTTTCATTGAGGATAGCGGAATTACGTCAGCGAATGGTATGGGGAAAGCAAGACTGTCGGTAGCGTACCCCTCTGTAAGGCCGGAATTTCTCTAATTTTACCATCACGGCTACTACCCGAGATGTTTGTTCGAGTAAATATGTTTCTTCTTTTATATTCTCCCAACAACAATCACAAAAGAATTTCGAATAGCAGTTATTCGTTACGAGAAGCCGGTGAACGTCATAAGATTGTCTAAATGCACATGTAGCAAGCAGTGACGTAATGTTTCCGTTGAGTTGTTAACATCACGTATTTTCTAAATTGCTTAGACTTTCGCGGCTACTTGGTGGTGTATTGCCTGTCTCGCGATCTTGGGCCGACGTTTGCTTAGTGATTTTTCTGACGCTTCGCCAGCACGAGTGGCTGGCATTGTCAAAGATTTTTTTCACCCTCCATTGGTGATGGAGTCCGCAACCGACAATGGAGGGTGAACCTTTGACAGTGCCAGCAACTCGTTCTGGTGGAGCGTCACAAAAATGACTAAGTAAACGTCGGCGGAAGACGCATGGACACAAACGCTCATTCACAGCTTCACCATGTTTACGTGAAATGGGTAGTAACGAATGAGCTCTACAAAACTCGTGTAACGTAATTCAATTCGCGCCAGGCAGATTAGCATTTAACAGCCTTGCGCTATCGTCGCTAAACAGATAACCTGCGCTTCGCCCTAATCCACCTGCTCAAACAAAAAACAAAAAATGAATACCCAGTAATCTTCATTTTGGTGCACTGCGGAATACTTACTCGGCAAATGCATTAGCGATAGTCTTGGCTAATAAACGAGCTAGCCCCGACCTTTATTACCGATCCAGGATTTTGGTCGCAGTACAAAAGGCAGGAACCACTGCATTACTGGAAGAAGGAATTTCACCGGTAGGGAGCGCGGTTGACATTAATTACTGGAAATTTTGTAATAACGTGATAAGCCCAGCAGGAGCGTTTTCGACTTTTTTCCGCCACCCCTCTGACGTTTTTTAATCTGTGTTTTGTTCCTGCCTCCCCCCTTTCCCTCCCCCCTACCACTTCCTCATTGCACCACCTCTGCTACCTCGCCTCCCGCGTGCCCCACTGCCTATATGCTCTCTCACCCCCTCCCCGTCCCCCACTTTCCCCACGGCCCCTGACAACCTCTCCTCGATTTTGCGGCGCAGGGTCCCCTCCCACATACACCACACACACACCGCGTAACCCCCACGCCACACGTGTGAAGCGGGAGGAGAGCTATGCCCGAAATTAAAACCTCGCTTGTTATTAAAACAACGCGTGTCATTGCTGCTTCGGGGGGCATGCCAATACCGACAGCTCCGCCGCTGTGGTGTAACGCCTTTGTACGAGGCAGTCACGGTGGAGGGGGGGGGGGGGAGGGGGGGACAGGAAAGTGTGGTGGAGGAGGGACAGGCTCATGATGGTCCAGCGCTGCCTAACAGCGAAGCAGTCGGAGGTCGCCCGCCTGGTGACGTGGTTAGCGTGATTGAGGACCATCTTGACAGAGTGAGATGTACTTGATCGATACATTTCCGCACTGTCGCCTGATGAATCAGACCGGCTTTGTCATGGGACAGTCTGTTCCTAGCAAACAGAACTGGGCACATCATCCTCAACGGATAGAAAATTCAGAAGTAGAAGGAATTTCAGGCGTACCCAGAGGCACTGTTGTTGTTTCCTAGGTTCTCGGGTGTACTGCAGGATGCAATCGTCGAACGTCCACGGTGTTTCGGCGAACAACCGTTCCGCCATCGTCAGGTGGTACTGTTGGGAGGAGTCTGCGGTGCTCTCTCGGTATACACGGTGGAGAAAAATAGTGTCACCAAATTTTAACCCTGGATAGCTGATGCCAGTAGGAACCAAAATTACTAATGTTGTGTAGGTCGACCACGCACCATTTTTAAACTACGGAAACTTGGCGCCACGGGCGCCGATTGGCCGTGGGTTTGCTCTGTTGTCGTTCGTCGGTTGAAGGGCAGCGCTATGGTTGCCCGTTCACACATACAAACGTCCCTCGCCCCGTCACTGCCCCAACTTGATACGCGTACGCGTAGAATAGGTGCTGCTGTTTGTCTCCACCTCATGTCAGAGGCATTCACACGTAAGCTTCGCTTCGAAGCACACACACGTCACTTGAGATTTAGTCATACCGTATTTGCTTGAACGAGATATGGTTTTTGTTTACGGACTAGGTGACGGTAATGCACATGATGTAGCTCGATGGTTGTATGAGGAACACCCGCAAACGTTTACAGCAGTTCACCGATGACTTGGCGATACAGGCTCGTTAGCGGGATATCAAGGTGACGCTGGAAGACCTCGAACACGACGACATGATGCACTTGAAGCGGCTGTTCTCGAGCGCTTCGAGGAAACACCTACGACAAGTACTCGAGCGGTTGGACATGACATGGGGGTCACTTATCAATTAGTCTGGGAGGTTTTAAGGGATGACGACCAGCATCCATTTAGTTTCCACCCTGTCTAAGACGTAAATCCAGTGGCAGACTATGAGCACAGGCTAGGGTTTTGCCGGTGGTTTCTGCGACGTGTTGCACGAGATCCCGACTTCCCCGCAATTGTGTTGTTTACCGACGAGTGCACCTTCCATCGGGGTGGCCTTTACAACACTCGAAACGTTCATTACTTGGCAAAGGGTAAATCCTCAGGTCACGTACGTCCACGGACACCAGGAACGATTTTCGCTCAACATTTGGGCAGGCATTGTGGGTGACCATCTGACTGAGCCGGTCCGTCTATCTCCTCGACTTACCAGGGAAAATTACGTTCACTTTTTGCAAAAAACTCTGCCCAGCCTGCTGGAAGATGTTCCCCTGGATATACGGCTACACATGTGGTTGCAGCATGATGGAGCGCCCGCACATAACAGTCGTTCTGTGCACAGATATTTAAATGAACTCTTCGACGGCCGGGTAATTGGCACAGGTGCTCACGGGACATGGCCCCCGCCATCACCAGACCTCTCACGCCGCCGAACTTTTTCCTGTGGGGATTCTTTAAGGTCCTAGTTCACCCACCCAGACGCGAACCACCTAGAAACGAAGAGAAATTAATGTATCGTATTCAACACGCCACCAATCACATCAGGACAATTCCAGGAATCTTAGAAAGAGTTCGGGAAAAGACCGTTCGACGTTACCAAGTTTGTGTCGCGTCAGAAGGTCGCCAGGTCGAGAACCTGCTTTAAGTAAACAATGTCCCAGCTACAAAAAAGGCCCGGGACCGACACAATTTGAAAAAGACTTTCTGTACGCGAACTAGCAGCTGTTATTATGAAACTGCAATGGATGTGTCCGGACCCGGCGGATTCGCCCCCAGGCCCCCAGAATGGAACATTGCGATCTCCGGGAGGCAAAGCATTCTCGGTCATGCGTTTTCCAGAGCATCCGCTAACAGAGCAAACCCGCGGGCAATTGGAGCGCGTGGCGTGCGTTGTCGACCTACACATAAGTAATTTTGGTTCCTACTGGCATCAACTATCCAGGGCTAAAATTTCGTGGCTCAAGTTTCTCCACCCTGTTTATACCTGCGGTCCAGAGTTTTGGTCTTGCAGGCTCCGCGTAATATTCATTGGTGTGGGGGGGGGGGGGGGCATGCGGCTGTGGTGGAGGGGGGTGGAGGGGGGGGCAACCTCAGGTGTCTGCCGGCCGCCTGCGTCGCATCTTGGGTCCGGATGTTACGATTTTCTTTGACTGAGCGAAGTACTGGCTCCCATGCCTGTGTCACTGTTCATTAAATTATCCGGCACACGTATTTCAATAGCTTCTTCAGAAATGCAGTCCCAAAATTGTTCTCGTTGGCCAGGACTTTCGTTTGCTGATAATTCATTGAATGTATTGAATGTCCATTCTCAGTGCAATGTCCTGGTATTGCCAACTTGCTGGGCAGCAGGAAGCGAGTGTGGTGCTCGTGTTCTTTGCAGCGGTCTTCAATACTGCGGATTGTTTGACCAATAGATTTTCCCGCATTCACCCTGGACTTGGTCCACCCCCCCTTTTTTGCGATGCATATCGTCTTTGACCGACCCTAACAGGGCCCGTATTTTGGCTGGAAAGCGATACACTTGCGTTATTTTGTGTTTTTGCTGTAGTCTGCCAATTTTGTGTGTTACATTGCCAGCAAACGGTATGAGAGTGGTCTTCTTATTTTCTTCTACTTCCAGGTTTTCGTCTTCCGTGGCGTTTTGGGGTTCTTGCGTTGAAGGGCCGACTGAATATGTCGGCTGGTGTATCCATTTTCGCGGAAGACAGATTCCAGGTGTTGCACCTCCGCCTTCAGACTTCGTGCACCTGGAATTGTGTACGCCCTGCGTATGCGGACTTCAGTACGCTCTTCTTATTGATACTGTTGTTGTGGTCTGTAATCCGAAGACGAGTATGATGCTACTCTACCTTGTGCAAGCCTTTTCATCTCTGAGTAACTACTGCGACCTACAGCCATTTGAATCTGCTTATTGTATTCATGCCAAGTTCTCCATCTACAGTTTCTACACCTCACACTTTTCTCCATTACCACACTAACTCTTTCTTGATGATTTAGGATGTGTCCCATCAAACAACCTCTTCTCTTTTTTCTTTAATTCGATTCGGTACCTGCTCAAAAGTTATTCGATCTACCCAACTACTCTTCACAATTCTTCTGTAGCTCTGTGTTTCAAAAGATTCTACTCTTTTCTTGTCTGAGCTGCTTGTCGTCCACATTTCACTGCTGTACGAGGCTACACTAGTAGGAAGGTTGATACCGTTCCTCACAAGCGACTATTAATCAAATTACGTGCATATGGAGTATCGTCTCAGTTGTGTGACTGGATTCGTGATTTCTTCTCAGAGTGGTCACAGTTCGTAGTGATAGACGGTAAATGGTTCAAATGGCTCTGAGCACTATGGCACTTAACTACTGAGGTTATAAGTCCGCTAGAACTTAGAACTACTTGAACCTAACCAACCTAAGGACATCACACACATCCATGCCCGAGGCAGGATTCGAACCTGCGACCGTAGCTGTCACGCGGTTCCAAACTGAAGCGCTTAGAACCACACGGCCGCACCGGCTGACGGTAAATCATGGAGTAGAACAGAAGTGATACCTGGCGTTCCGCAAGGTAATGTCACAGGCCCTCTGCAGTTCCTGATTTATATAAATGATCTAGGTGATAATCTGAGCTGCCTCCTTAGATTGTTTGCAAATGATGCTGTAATTTACCGTGTAGTAAAATCACCAGACGATCAATTCCAATTACAGAATGATCTAGAGAGAATTTCTGCATGGTGCTAAAAGTGGCAATTAGCAGTAAAACAAAGAAAAGTGCGAGGTCGTCCACATGGGTACTAAAAGAAATCCGATAAATTTTGGGTATACGATACCCAATTCGACTAAATACCTAGGAATTACAATTACGAGCAACTTAAATTGGAAAGACCACATAGATAATATTGTGGGGAAGGCGAAACAAGGACTGCGCTTTGTTGGCAGAACACTTAGGAAGGGCAGCTCGTTTCGTGTTATCGCGCAATAGGGGTGAGAGTGTCACTGATATGATACGCGAGTTGGGGTGGCAATCACTGAAACAAAGGCGGTTTTCTTTGCGGCGAGATGTATTTACGAAATTTCAGTCACCAACTTTCTCTTCCGAATGTGTAAATATTTCGTTGAACTCACCTACGTAGGGAGAAATGATAATCATAATAACATAAGAGAAATCAGCGCTCGAACGGAAAGATTTAGGTGTTCCTTTTTCCCACGCGCCATTCGAGAGTGGAACGGTAGAGCAGTAGTATGAAAATGGTTCGATGAACCCTCTGCCAGGCACTTAAGTGTGAATTGCAGAGTAACCACGTAGATGTAGATGTAGATGAATGCATTCGCAGTCATCGGGTCCAATATTCTCCTTATGTAAGCAATGAAGTCTCTCGGGCTTGGGTCCAAATCACGCATGGGCGCTCTTCCACATGTAAACAATGACATCACTTACGTAAGCAAACTGCACACTTTGCTCTTGTGGTTTATTTATTTAAGTCCCGAATATTTATCCCCTTCAAGTTGACACCACCCCCCCCCCCCCCTCTCCCCGCTCCCTAACTAGATTATGTATTAATGGCGTGGCAGGCCGACTTCCTATGATTTAGGACATCAGATGGTCTGCCACAGGGTTCGGCACTAGCACCCGCTCTCTTCAATCTATATATAGCTGACTTGCCAGAAACTAAATCACGCAAATTTGCATATGCAGATGACCTGGCCATCGCATATCAGAGTAAAAACTACAACGATCTCGACGAAACACTGAATGCAGACCTTGAAGTCCTGAACTAAATACCTAGGAATTACAATTACGAGCAACTTAAATTGGAAAGACCACATAGATAATATTGTGGGGAAGTGGCACCTACTTCCCAACCCCAACAAAACAACCAGCACTATAATGCACCTCAACAACAGAGAGACACACAGAAAATTACAGATCTTTTCGAATGGCCAAAGCATAAGACATGAGGATAAGCCTAAATATTTGGGAGTGAAACTAGACCGGACCCTAACGTACAGCTCACACCTCGAAGACACAAAACAAAAACTAAAATCCCGCAATGCTATCCTTTCAAAACTGGCTGGTACAACATGGGGATGTGGAGCGAGCACTTCGAGAACTTCAGCACTAGCCCTTGTCAACAGTGTAGCTGAATACTGTTCACCAGTCTGGAGGAGAAGTGCACACGTATATAAAGTGGATGTCCAGCTGAGGGAGACAATGCGAATAATCTCGGGAACACTCAGGGCCACCCCCTGTGCATGGCTTCCTGTACTAGCGAACATAGAGCCTCCAGAAATCAGGCGATCACAGCTAGCCCTAAAAACCTACAGGAAAATTATAGACAACCCGGACCTTCCTATCCACCAAGATCTGACACCGACAAACAGGCTTAAATCCGGATCACCCTTTTGGAAAATCGGTGAAGAACTACAAGCCTTTGAGCCGAGAACGGCCTGGAACGAAGTATGGTCGGCAAGTGAATTTAAGAACAAAAATTTAGTACATGAACAAGAAGATTGATGGCTTCAACCTACCAAGAAGAGTGTGGACAGCTCTAAACCGGGTCAGAACGAGTGTTGGGAGATGTAAACACCTGATGAACAAGTGGGGCCTGGCAGACAGCGCTGTATGTGAGCGCGGTGAAATACAGACAATGGACCATTTACTCGTGTGCAAAGTCTATGGCTATGGTGGTGAACTCATGGACATACATAGACTCAGTGACTCAGCCATAGAGTGGCACAAAAACATATCTAACATAGTGTAGAATTATATTGTTTTCTTTTTTAGTATATTGTGATAAGAATATTATAAATTATGCCTCTGTGATGCCGAACGAGTAAATAAATAAAAATAAGGACATCAGATACGTTGACAGTGTAGTGTATATGATGATGGTACTGGCTACAACTTCCAACACTACCCACGAGATCATTTATATTTATATCATTTAACCTAGTCCTTAGTATTCGAGAGAGTGGGAAGAATGATTGTCGGTAAATCCCCTGTATTTCCCACTATCGCCATTTCGGAAGACTTGTGCGGGAGGAAATTGGCAATATTCATGGGTTACCTCCTAATATAGTGTCGGACCTCCTTTTGCCGGCGTGGTGCAGCAGCTCAATGTAGCATGGGCGAAACAAGTCGTTGGAAGTCCCCTGCAGAAATATTGAGCCGTGCTGCGTCTATAGCTGTCCATAATTGCGGAAATGTTGCCGGTGCAGGACTTTGCGCACGAACTGACCTCACAGCTATGCCCCATAAATGTTCAACAGTATTAATGTCGGGTGATCTAGGTGGTCAAATGATTCGCTTGATTTGTCCAGAATGTTGTTCAAACCAGTCGCGAACAGTTGTGGTCCACTGACATGGGGCACTGACATCCACAAAAATTCCATAGCCGGTTGGAAACATTAAGTCCGTGAATGGTTGCAGATGGTCTTCAGTATCCGAACATAATTATTTCCAGTCAATGGTCGGTTCAGTTGGACCAGAGGACCCAGCTGATTCCGTGTAAACACAGTTCACACCATGACGGAGCCACCACCAGCTTCTACAGTGCCTTGTTGACAACCTGAGTCCATGGCTTCGTGGTGTCTTCGCCACACTCGAGCCCTACCATCAGCTCGTATCAACTGAAATCGGGACTTGTCTGACCAGGCCATGGTTTTTCACTCGTCTAGCGTCCAGCCGATATGGTCAGCAGTTCAGGAGAGGCGCTCAAAGCGATGTCGTGCTGCTGGCAAAGGCATTCGTGTCGGTCATCTTCTGCCATAGCCGATTAATGTCAAATTTCGCCGTCCCATATTGATCTCTGCAGTTGCTTTACGCACTGTTGCTTGTCTACTAGCACCGACAACTCCACGCAAAAGCTGCTGCTCTCGGTCGTTAACTGAACTACGTCGGCCGCTGCGTTGTCTGTGGTGAGAGGAAATGCTTGAAATGTGGTAGTCTCGGCGCATTCTTGACATTTTGGATCTCAGAATATTTAATTCCCTAACGATTTCCGAAATGGAATGTCGCATGCTTCTAGCTCCAACTTCCATTCCTATTTCAAAGTCTCTTAATTTCCGTCATGCAGCAATAATCATATCGCAATCCTTCTTACATGAATCAGCAAATGACAGCTCCACCAGTTCACTGCCTTCTATACCTTGTTCAAATGGTTCAAATGGCTCTGAGCACTATGGGACTTAGCATCTGAGGTCATTAGTCCCCTAGAACGTAAAACTACTTAAACCTCACCAGCCTAAGGACATCACACACATCCATGCCCGAGGCAGCATTCGAACCTGCGACCGTAGCAGTCGCGCGGTTCCGGACTGAAGCGCCTAGACCCGCACTGCCACAACGTCCGACCTATACCTTGTATACGCGATACTACCGCCTTCTGTATATGTGCATATCGCTAACCTATGACTTCTGTCACCTCGATGTATTTCCCACAACATACTCCGTCAGATTCTTTAACAGTAAACCACTCCTCGATGCACAACAATTGTCTTATACCGTCTGTCTCTGAAGTTCATTTAACTTATTGCGCCGGTTAAACTATGCCTTGAAAAACGCATTGCTCTTTATTGGGTCTTCTATTAATCTGACCTGGTAAGGAGACTGATGAGATATTCTTAAAAATTAGTCGAATGAGTGTTTTATATTTCGTGGATAAGATTCCTCTCAACATGGCGTCTCCTTTTCTTACTATTTGCTTTATGCACTCATTCCATTTCAGGTCGTTCCGGATGTTTACTATTAGGTATTTTATGACTGTTACTGTTTCTAGTAATTTTTCATCAGTAGTGTAATGGATTAGCGGTGGGTCTCTTTGCTTATTTAAATGCAGTACCCTACATTTATTTGCACACAGCTCCAATTCTCAGTCTTCTACAGGTCTTCTGTAAATCACTATGGCCTACTTGGTTGCAACCCACCTGTAGAGAACAGCATCATCTGCGACGCCAGCATCTAAACACAGCCCTTTACAGTTCTTGGCGGCGGCGGGGGTGGGGGGGGGACATCAGTATGTAACAGTCTCTGAGCGTAGTTTTAATGGAACATTTCTTAATGGCGAGAATATACGGAAAGGTACATTGAAAGTTCTGCAGAGCAGTGATCAAGTACGCCTTGCTGGTGCACCTCAAATTACACATTGCTTTGTGCGACAGTATCGTTCACATGAGGGAGTAACTCAGAATGCAGAACTACTTTGAGCACAGACAGATTATGCATTTTAAGTGTTTCGAGCAGAATAATGTTCTTAGTTATTACTCCTACTGGCCATTAAAATTGCTACACCAAGAAGAAATGCAGATGATAAACGGGTATTCACTGGACAAATATATTATACTGGAACTGACATGTGATTACATTTTCACGCAATGTGGGGGCATAGATCCTGAGAAATCAGTGCCCAGAACAACCACCTCTGGCCGTCATAACGTCCTTGATACGCCTGGACATTGAGTCAAACAGAGCTTGGATGGCGTGTACAGGCACAGCTGCCCATGCAGCTTCAACACGATACCACAGTTCATCAAGAGTAGTGACTGGCGTATTGTGACGAGCCAGTTGCTCGGCCACCATTGACCAGACGTTTTCAATTGGTGAGAGATCTGGAGATTGTGCTGGCCAGGGCAGCAGTCGAACATTATCTGTATCCATAAATGCCCGTACAGGACCTTGAATATGCGGTCGTGCATTATCCTGCTGAAATGTAGGGCTTCGCAGGGATCGACTGAAGGGTAGAACCACGGGTGGTAACACATCTGAAATGTAACGTCCACTGTTCAAAGTGCCGTCAATGCGAACAAGAGGTGACCGAGACGTGTAACCAATGGCACCCCATACCATCACGCCGGGTGATACGCTAGTATGGCGATGACGAATACACGCTTCCAATGTGCGTTCACCGCGATGTCGCCAAACACGGATGCAACCATCATGATGCTGTAAACAGAACCTGGATTCATCCGAAAAAAATGACGTTCTACTATTCGTGCACCCAGGTTCGTCGTTGAGTACACCATCGCAGACGCTCCTGTCTGTGATGCCGAGTCAAGGGCAACCGCAGCCATGGTCTCCGAGCTGATAGTCCATGCTGCTGCAAACGGCGTCGAACTGTTCGTGCAGATGGTTGTTTTCCTGCAAAACGTCCCCATCTGTTGACTCAGGGATCGAGACGTGGCTGCACGATCCGTTACAGCCATGCGGATAAGATTCCTGTCATCTCGACGACTAATGATACGAGGCCGTTGGGATCCAGCACGACGTTCCGTATTACCCTCCTGAACCCACCGATTCCATATTCTGCTAACAGTCATTGATCTAGACCAATGCGAGCAGCAATGTCGCGGTACGACAAACCGCAATCGCGATAGGCTACAACCCGACCTTTATCATTTCTCCTCCTTACACGAGGCATCACAACAACGTTTCACCAGGCAACGCCGGTCAACTGCTGTTTGTGTATGAGAAATCGGTTGGAAACTTTCCTCATGTCAGCACGTTGTAGGTGTCGCCACCGGCGCCAACCTTGTGTGAATGCTCTGAAAAGCTAATCATTTGCATATCACAGCATCTTCTTCCTGTCGGTTAAATTTCACCTCTGTAGCACGTCATCTTCGTGGTGTAGCAATTTTAATGGCAAGTAGTGTATTTCGGAATCTCATCGTGATGCAACAGTGTCGTTCCCAGTAGATAAAAAAGGTTTGTCGAGTCCCAACTTACGTGTAGCATTACACGTACATAAATGCTTAGAGTTGAAATTCTCCTGCGACAGGTGTAACGACCACCCGAATGCGTTAGTGTTGCTCGTGTTTAGCGTTGCTACCTCGCCTCGTGGGGTACGTAAGGAGTGCGAATAGCCTCAGATGTTGGGAGATGACTGTGGAGGACGCGGAGATTATGCTTACCCGCGCTATCGGCACATAAGGAAATTAAAAGCGCCCTTATTCTGGGTGTCCATTTGGCCGGCTGCAAATTCCAGATCTGTGCAGATTCCGATGTGGCAGTGGCCACTGGTTGGAAACATGAGGGCAGGCATACTCTTCGCCAAGATTCCACGTCTGACCGCCACAAGGGAGAATCGCCGTGTTGTGCACCAAGAAGATCATAACCCCCTTACATTTGCGTCTGCCATCCAAGAGCAAGTAATGGACTTCCTGCAACACGCTGTGTAAATCCCGCACCGCTGGTCGGTCACTAGCAGCTGCTGGACTGTGGAATTGCAGTCCCATGTGTAGGCTACCGTTAACACCACAACACAAACGGTTGCATCTGGGGTGGTGCTAAAAGAAAAGGTTCAAATGGCTCTAAGCACTATGGGACTTAACATCTGAGGTCATCAGTGCCCTAGACTTAGAACTACGCAAACCTAACTAACTTAACGACATCACACACACCCATGCCCGAGGCAGGATTCGAACCCGCGACCGTAGCAGCCGGGGAGTGGTGCCATGACGGGACAGCATGCACTGCTGTTCAGCGTGAATCGGCGTTCTCTACCACCACCCTGAATGACCGTAATCTGTGACTATGGCGATGACCTGAAGCAGTGGTCCCATTCTTCCAGTGTTTTCGAGAGGCACAGCTGTATTACTGCCGACGTCATGGTGTGGGGAGCCATCGAGTATGACTTCCAGTCATGGCTAATAACAACTGGGGGAGCTCTGACGGTGCAGCGGTACGTCACGAACATCCTGACGCTCATGTGTAACCTCTCATGCGAGAGTAACGTGGTGCCATTTTTCAACAGGACAATGCCCGTCTACACGTGTCACGTACCTCTATGAACTGTCTGCGTGATATTGAGGTTCTCCTGCAGTCAGCTAGATCCCCAGATTGTCCCCTGTAGCACATCTGCGCGACGATTTCGGACGTCAACTCCGTCCCAGTGTCAATATGCAGGATATCAAGGACCAGTTGCAACGAATGTGGACCAGCTTGCCTCAGGACAGGATACAACGGTTTCCCAATCGAATCAGTGTATTCACTCAGGCCAGAGAAGGTGCAAAGTCATACTGACAAGTAGGCTCATACAGCCGAGTTCTCTGTAAATTGGAATCAATTTTGTAATCTCTGAAATAACATCAGATACTCTCTCAACCTGTGAAGTTTCATTTCGTTTCCTCCTACCTTTCTGGGTACTTTTTGTTAGGCAGTGTAATTCCAGATACCTCTCCGCACACACTGCTTACTTGTTTCAAAATTTCTGTCTTACCACACCTACACTATGTGAATAAAGGTGGTGCAGTGACTTAGAACTGTACAGGATGTTCGGAATTTTCCATTACAAACTCGTAGAGGGGAGTGAGTAGATAATATTTTGATTAGGAACTGTCAGCCAAGCCGTTGTGGCTGAGCGGTTCTAGATGCTTCAGTCCGCAACCGCGCTGCTTCTACGGTCGCAGGTTCGAATCCTGCCTCGGGCATGCATGTGTGTGATGTCCTTAGGTTAGTTAGGTTTAGGTAGTTCTAAGTTCTCGGGGGCTGATGACCTCAGATGTTTAGTGCTCAGAGCCATTTTTTTCTTATTCGGAACCCATGTCCGGAAACGCACCGTTTCCGTGATACATCCGTTTGAAAACTGTTTGCAAGGTACGTTTGCAATATTCGCGTGCCTGCGACCCTAAGAGTTGCTATAGAGTGTTGGAAGTGGTGTGGCTGTCGTTGTTGGTCATCCAGAGCACAACTGACGGCGCTGGGGGTAACAACCATTCCACGCGTAGTTGCCCGCGTACTCGTCTACGGGTTCTCTTCAACGTAATGTAGTACGGCTTCTTCTCAATCGGGTGAGCGGCGTCTACTTGGAGCACCACAGTCACGCCTGCTGACGGTGAAGGTACCCTTTCTCGAAGCCGTTGACTACTTGTGGTGAAAAGGGTGTGCAATCGAGTCGGACGTTGTGAATAGCAATTTTAATTAACGCTGCGATCAGCCATTACCGTCTGCTTCGCCATACAGAAGGACCATGTCGGTGTAATCTGCAAAAATCTACTCTGCCACGTTGCGCTAACACCCACAGACAAGCCACACTAGTAGGCTTGTCCGCCACACTTCGCGAAAGCTCGGCCCCGAGCACGACCCACGGGAAATCGGTACGTAACTGAAAAAGATACACACTAAAGGTCTTCATTGTATGCTATCCAGAGCTTCGTTGCATTTAAAAGCGCAGTCAAGAGTTATTAAACTCGTCTGAAATACACTACTGGCCATTAAACATGCTACACCACGAAGGTGACGTGCTACAGACGCGAAATTTAATCGACAGGAAGAAGATTCTGTGATATGCAAATGATTAGCTTTTCAGAGCATTCACACAAGGTTGGCGCCGGTGGTGACACGTACAACGTGCTGACATGAGGAAAGTTTCCAACCGATTTCTCCTACACAAACAGCAGTTGACCAGCGTTGCCTGGTGAAACGTTGTTGTGGTGCCTCGTGTAAGGAGGAGAAATGCGTACCATCACGTTTCCGACTTTGATTAAGGTCGGATTGTAGCCTATCGAGATTGCGGTTTATCTTATCGCGACATTGCTGCTCGCATTGGTCGAAATCCAATGGAATCGGTGGGTTCAGGAGGGTAATACGGAACGCCGTGCTGGATCCCAACGGCCTCGTATCACTAGCTGTCGAGATGACAGGCATCTTATCCGCATGGCTGTAACGGATCGTGCAGCCGCGTCTCGATCCCTGAGTCAACAGATGGGGACGTTTGCAAGACAACAACCACCTGCACGAACAGTTCGACGACGTTTGCAGCAGCATGGACTGTCAGCTCGGAGACAATGGCTGCGGTTACCCTTGACGCTGCATGACAGACAGGAGCGCCTGCGATGGCGTACTCAATGACGAACCTGGGTGCACGAATGGCAAAACGTCATTTTTTTCGGATGAATCCAGGTTCTGTTTACAGTATCATGATGGTCGAATCCGTGTTTGGCGACATCGCGGCGAACGCACATTGGAAGCGCGTATTTGACATCGCCATACTGGCGTATCACCCGGCATGATGGTATGGGGTGCCACTGGTTACACGTCTCGGTCACCTCTTGTTCGCACTGACGGCACTTTGAACAGTCGACGTTACATTCCAGATATGTTACGACCCGTGGCTCTACGCTTCACTCGATCCATGCGAAACCCTACATTTCAGCAGGATAATGCACGACCGCAGGATACAGAAAATGTTCGACTGCTGCCGTGGCCAGCACATTCTCCAAATCTCTCAACAATTCAAAACGGCTGGTCAATGGTGGCCGAGCAACTGGCTCGTCACAATACGCCAGTCACTACTCTTGATGAAATGTGGTATCGTGTTGAAGCTGCATGGGAAGCTGTACATGTACACACCATCCAAGCTCTGTTTGACTCAATGCCCAGGCGTATCAAGGCCGTTATTACAGCCAAAGGTGATTGTTCTGGGTACTGATTTCTCAGGATCTATGCACCCAAATCGCGTGAAAATGTAATCACATGTCAGTTCTAGTATAATGTTTTATCCAATGAGTACCCGTTTATCATCTGCATGGTGTAGCAACTTTAATGGCCAGCTTCTTGGTGTAGCAATTTTAATGGCCAGTAGTGTAGTTATTGGCTCCCCGCCGGAGACAGCTGCTGGCACTCGTAAGACCTGCAGTGTCACGTGCTGTGACGTGGACACAGAAACAGATAGGACAGTCGTCAAACGACGTTGTTGTTGTTGTTGTTGTTGTGGTCTTCAGTCCTGTGACAGGTTTGATGCAGCTCTCCGTGCTACTCTATCCTCCGCAAGCTTTTTCATCTCCCAGTACTTACTGCAACCTACATCCTTCTGAATCTGCTTAGTGTATTCATCTCTTGGTCTCCCTCTACGATTTTTACCCTCCACGCTGCCCTCCAATACTAAATTAGTGATCCCTTGATGCCTCAGAACATGTCCTACCCACCGATCCCTTCTTCTAGTCAAGTTGTGCCACAAACTTCTCTTCTCCCCAATCCTATTCAACACCTCCTCATTAGTTATGTGATCTACCTATCTAATCTTCAGCATTCTTCTGTAGCACCACATTTCGAAAGCTTCTATTCTCTTCTTGTCTGAACTGTTTATCGTCCATGTTTCACTTCCATACATGGGTACACTCTATACAAATACTTTCAGAAACGACTTCCTGACACTTAAATCTATAATCGATGTTAACAAATTTCTCTTCTTTAGAAACGCTTTCCTACCCATTGCCAGTCTACATTTTATATCCTCTCTACTTCGACCATCATCAGTTATTTTGCTCCCCAAATAGCAAAACGTCTTTACTACTTTAAGTGTCTCATTTCCTAATCTAATTCCCTCAACATCACCCGACTTAATTTGACTACATTCCATTATCCTCGTTTTGCTTTTGTTGATATTCATCTTATATCCTCCCTTAAAGTCACTATCCATTCCATTCAACTGCTCTTCCAAGTCCTTTGCTGTCTCTGACAGAATTACAATGTCATCGGCGAACCTCAACATTCTTATTTCTTCTCCATGGATTTTAATACCTACTCTGAATTTTTCTTTTGTTTCCTTCACTGCTTTCTCAATATACAGATTGAACAAAATCGGGGAGAGGCTACAACCCTGTCTTACTCCCTTCCCAACCACTGCTTCCCTTTCATGTCCCTCGACTCTTATAACTGCCATCTGGTTTCTGTAGAAATTGTAAATAGCCTTTCGCTCCCTGTATTTTACCCCTGCCACCTTCAGAATTTGAAAGAGAGTATTCCAGTCAACATTGTCAAGAGCTTTCTCTAAGTCTACAAATGCTAGAAACGTAGGTTTGCCTTTCCTTAATCTAGCTTCTAAGATAAGTCGTAGGCTCGGTATTGCCTCACGTGTTCCGATATTTCTACGGAATCCAAACTGATCTTCCCCAAGGTCGGCTTCTACTAGTTTTTCCATTCGTCTGTAAGGAATTCGCGTTAGTGTTTTGCAACCGTGACTTATTAAACTGATAGTTCGGTAATTTTCACATCTGTCAACACCTGCTTTCTTTGGCATTGGAATTATTATATTCTTCTTGAAGTCTGAGGGTATTTCGCCTGTCTCATACATCTTGCTCACCAGATGGTAGAGTTTTGTCAGGACTGGCTCTCCCGAGGCCGTCAGTAGTTCCAATGGAATGTTGTCTACTCCCGGGGCCTTGTTTAGACTCAGGTCTTTCAGTGTTCTGTCAAATTCTTCACGTAGTATCATATCTCCCATTTCATCATCATCTACATCCTCTTCCATTTCCACAAGTGGTTCTCTTTTCTCCAAAGGTCTCTTTGTTTTTCCTGCAGCCAGTATCTATCTTACCACTAGTGAGATAAGCCGGCCGCGGTGGCCGTGCGGTTCTAGGCGCTGCAGTCTGGAACCGCGGGACTGCTACGGTCGCAGGTTCGAATCCTGCCTCGGGCATGGATGTGTGTGATGTCCCTAGGTTAGTTAGGTTTAAGTAGTTCTAAGTTCTAGGGGACTGATGACCTTAGAAGTTAAGTCCCATAGTGATCAGAGCCATTTGAACCATTTGAATCAGTAATACTGTTTACCACAAAAGAGAGCATTTAAGTGCCTTGTGTCTTGTAGCGAGCGTGTGAACATGCGTTCGATCATTGCGTTCCGCATCATCAACAATCAACCGCGCCGCGACGGTAACGCGCACGCTCGTACAACTGAGAACTGTAAATTTAACTGTGTGAGCAGTGTTAAAATTTATTATTGGTGTCAAGGAGGACTGGTACCAGATGTCTGTGTATGCGTGACGAGCGTATGAACTTTCGTGCGATCATTCGGCTTGCGCATCAGCAATCATCCGCGTCGTGTCGGTTAGGTGTACAATCGTCTGAATGATATTGTGGACTGGTAAGCATCCATTATTTGGGATAAACACTTATGAATTAGATGGAAACAGTGCAACTTGCGACTGTCTTTTATCGTCTCAGAATATAGTTGTTCGTACCAGACGTAGAACAGTGTTGTGCTTGACATTGAGTGGCTCCCCTAAACCCGCTTGCATACAGGGCTATTACAAATGATTGAAGCGATTTCATAAATTCACTGCAGCTCCATTCATTGACATATGGTCACGACACACTACAGATACGTAGAAAAACTCATAAAGTTTTGTTCGGCTGAAGCCGCACTTCAGTTTTTGCCGCCAGAGCGCTCGAGAGCGCAGTGAGACAAAATGGCGACAGGAGCCGAGAAAGCGTATGTCGTGCTTGAAATGCACTCACATCAGTCAGTCATGACACTCAACGACACTTCAGGACGAAGTTCAACAAAGATCCACCAACTGCTAACTCCATTCGGCGATGGTATGCGCAGTTTAAAGCTTCTGGATGCCTCTGTAAGGGGAAATCAACGGGTCGGCCTGCAGTGAGCGAAGAAACGGTTGAACGCGTGCGGGCAAGTTTCACGCGTAGCCCGCAGAAGTCGACGAATAAAGCAAGCAGGGAGCTAAACGTACCACAGCCGACGGTTTGGAAAATCTTACGGAAAAGGCTAAAGAGAAGCCTTACCGTTTACAATTGCTACAAGCCCTGACACCTGATGACAAAGTCAAACGCTTTGAATTTTCGGCGTGGTTGCAACAGCTCATGGAAGAGGATGCGTTCAGTGCGAAGCTTGTTTTCAGTGATGAAGCAACATTTTTTCTTAATGGTGAAGTGAAGACACAATGTGCGAATCTGGGCGGTAGAGAATCCTCACGCATTCGTGCAGCAAATTCGCAATTCACCAAAAGTTAACGTGTTTTGTGCAATCTCACGGTTTAAAGTTTACAGCCCCTTTTTCTTCTGCGAAAAAAACGTTACAGGACACGTGTATCTGGACATGCTGGAAAATTGGCTTATGCCACAACTGGAGACCGACAGCGCCGACTTCATCTTTCAACAGGATGGTGCTCCACCGCACTTCCATCATGATGTTCGGCATTTTTTAAACAGGAGATTGGAAATCCGATGGATCGGTCGTGGTGGAGATCATGATCGGCAATTCATGTCACGGCCTCCACGCTCTCCCGACTTAACCCCATGTGATTTATTTCTGTGGGGTTATGTGAAAGATTCAGTGTTTAAACCTCCTCTACCAAGAAATGTGCCAGAACTGAGAGCTCGCATCATCGATGCTTTCGAACTCATTGATGGGGACATGCTGCGCCGAGTGTGGGAGGAACTTTATTATCAGCTTGATGTCTGCCGAATCACTAAAGGGGCACATATCGAACATTTGTGAATGCCTAAAAGAACTTTTTGAGTTTTTGTATGTGTGTGCAAAGCATTGTGAAAATATCTCAAATAATAAAGTTATTGTAGAGCTGTGAAATCGCTTCAATCATTTGTAATAACCCTGTATTTTGGTAGATAATTTCAGGCAAGCCAGCAGCCGTGTGGAGCACAACAGTAGGACTGCCGCAGGATTACCAGGTACGTGCTGTGGATAGGGCGCACCAGAAGTGAAAACAGTTTAAAGGTACCCCACCCATTAGTACTCCCGGGCGTCTTACATAGGGCCCGGGTGTGAGTCCCAGCTGGGTCGGAGGTTTTCTTCGCTCAGGGACCGTGTGTTGTCCTAATCATCATCACTTCATCCCCATCGACGCGCAAGTCGCCGAAGTGGCGTCAGATAGAAAGACTTGCACCAGACGAACGAACTGGAGGCTCTAGTCAGACGACATTTATTTATTTATTTTAAGGGGCTCCGGAAAGACTCAAAATCATGAAAAGTTCAATTTTTACTTTTTTGCGTTTTCTGAATCTGCAGACTAATACCTTTTAATAGATATATAATTTATTCAATTCCGAAGACTACAACTACTTTTAAATTTTTTTTGAAATGTGCTCTACATGGGCGTGACCCACTGTGGCGCTGTTAAACTGCTGTCAAATGGTGTTATTATTAACGTCCGTGTTCATCAGGTACTTTTTAGTGATGTGAGATAAAGTATGTGTTGTGGCTAACCTGTGATGGTTCAATATATATCGCTGGTGTGATTGTCGATTGTTTCATGTTTATTTACTCTGTCGTTATCTCGAAAATATTCGTAATTAATTCTGTTCCTTGAGTCTCTGTTTTGTTGAAGTATAATAATGAGTAAAAGTAAAGTTATTAGAAATCCTCTGAAGGCTTTTAAGAAAAGGAGAAATGTTGGAAAGCCAAAGATATGTGTTATTACTGTAAACAATAAAGACGATAACCAAGTGAGTGAACCTAACTTCTCAAGTACACTTGCCCATAGCAGTCAAAGTGGGAAAGAAAATACTTCACAGAAGAAGCTTGGTTCAATGAGTGAAAACTATGAATGTTTTATTGGCGAATCGGATGTGAATGAGATATTTGATATGTCGGTTCTCAAAGGAATTTTTTCAAACTGTGTAAGATGTATTCATTGTAGTGAAGTTGGTCTGGAACTCTCCATAATAAAGCACTTAGGACTTGCTAGTGAAATACAACTGAAATGTGATAAGTGTTCATACATGACCACCTTTTGGAACAGTGTTGCAGTAACTGCAACTGAAGAAAATGGTGGCAAAATCTACGAACACAACAACGAGCGATGCTTGCTTTAGACAAGGAACGCCTTCGGGCTGCAGACAGGGCTGTAAAGAGTCTAGAAATACAAGCAAGAGTAAACAGGAGGAGGAACAAGAGGAAGCTGGAGGAGGAGTTTGCAGAGGATGAAGATAATCCATCCTATGGACCTGGAATGCACTAAAAAGTTAATCCAATCTTTGTCGCTCGATTCCCAAAACTTTTATTTTCTCATACTAATTACATGTTTTCTAAGGATCTTCCAAACATATTTGTTTCAAACTTTCAGTAAATGTTACACAGTACCTTCTGCATAATTTAACACAGCCTTTTTCCAAAAAAAGCTGTTTATTTTTTAATATATAAATAAAAAATTGCAAAAAAATGTTGTGAATTTTCATTACAATTGAAAAAAAAATCATCTTTAATAACTGATCTAAAATTTTGTAAAATCCCTGTGTTAAGTTGTAGCCCATATTCCAGTAAATAATCTGTAAAAAGTTCAACTTCCTACCTCAAATACTTTGTGAGGAAAGATGTAATTTATAAGCGTTATTTTGACATTGCAAGTATAGGGCGTTCCGGATCCCCTTAACGGAAGGTGGAGGGAGGAGAAAGGAAAGGAAAGGGACGGAACTATTGATGTTAGCTGTGTCGGGACTTAATTTCTTTCCCTTTTCTTGGGGTAGGGGGGAGAGTGGGGAGTGTGAATACTCCCACGAAGCCCCTTCTTTTCCCTCTGCGCCTGTGCGTAGCGTCGGTACCTGTTATCAGCTCCACCTTGCGACGTGAACCAGCACGGGGAGGTTACCCCTCCCCTCACGGCACAAAACATTCCTTCTCGCCGACAGGAGGTGCCGAACAACAGGCTTGGCGCATCAATTCCCGGCCACCTCCCGCTCGTGCCGTGCCATTTATCTCGCCGAGCAAGCAGCCACGCCGGCACAGGCAAGCAGTAGCTTCCCCGCTGTCACCTCAGGTCGTGGGAACCGCGCTGCGCTATCAGAAAATGAGATCTGGCCCGACGGCGTTTTGTGCGCTGTCGCAATAGACACACCAGAAGCGCGCGGCCACGTGGCCCGCCGAGATAGCGCGCACGCGCCTCGCCGAGTACCTGGCCCTCCGTCGTCGAGGGCGGCGCGAGCTGCGACCGGGGTGACGGGGCGACGCGCGTATGTCGCTGCCAACCGCGAGCTGGCTTTGTGCCCTGATCAGCTGTCTGTGTAATCACACTCCGCGAGGTAACTACAGGGTTATTACAAGTGATTGAAGCGATTTCACAGCTCTACAATAACTTTATTATTTGAGATATTTTCACAATGCTTTGCACACACATACAAAAACTCAAAAAGTTTTTTTAGGGATTCACAAATGTTCGATATGTGCCCCTTTAGTGATTTGGCAGACATCAAGCCGATAATCAAGTTCCTCCCACACTCGGCGGAGCATGTCCCCATCAATCAGTTAGTTCGAAAGCATCGTTGATGCGAGCTCGCAGTTCTGGCACGTTTCTTGGTAGAGGAGTTTTAAACACTGAATCTTTCACATAACCCCACAGAAAGAAATCGCATGGGGTTAAGTTGGGAGAGCGTGGAGGCCATGACATGAATTGCTGATCATGATCTCCACCACGACCGATCCATCGGTTTTCCAATCTCGTGTTTAAGAAATGCCGAACATCATGATGGAAGTGCGGTGGAGCACCATCCTGTTGAAAGATGATGTCGGCGCTGTCGGTCTCCAGTTGTGGCATGAGCCAATTTTCCAGCATGTCCAGACACACGTGTCCTGTAACGTTTTTTTCGCAGAAGAAAAAGGGGCCATAATCTTTAAACCGTGAGATTGCGCAAAACACGTTAACTTTTGGTGAATTGCGAATTTGCTGCACGAATGCGTGAGGATTCTCTACCGCCTAGATTCGCACATTGTGTCTGTTCACTTCACCATTAAGAAGAAATGTTGCTTCATCACTGAAAACAAGTTTCGCACTGAACGCATCCTCTTCCGTGAGCTGTTGCAACCGCACCGAAAATTCAAAGCGTTTGACTTTGTCATCGGGTGTCAGGGCTTGTAGCAATTGTAAACGGTAAGGCTTCTGCTTTAGCCTTTTCCGTAAGATTTTCCAAACCGTCGGCTGTGGTACGTTTAGCTCCCTGCTTGCTTTATTCGTCGACTGCCGCGGGCTACGCGTGAATCTTGCCCGCACGCGTTCAACCGTTTCTTCGCTCACTGCAGGCCGACCCGTTGATTTCCCCTTACAGAGGCATCCAGAAGCTTTAAACTGCGCATACCATCGCCGAATGGAGTTAGCAATTGGTGGATCTTTGTTGAACTTCGTCCTGAAGTGTCGTTGCACTGTTATGACTGACTGATGTGAGTGCATTTCAAGCACGACATACGCTTTCTCGGCTCCTGTCGCCATTTTGTCTCACTGCGCTCTCGAGAGCTCTGGCGGCAGAAACCTGAAGTGCGGCTTCAACCCAACAAAACTTTATTAGTTTTTCTACGTATCTGTAGTGTGTCGTGACCATACGTCAATGAATGGAGCTACAGTGAATTTATGAAATCGCTTCGATCATTTGTAATAGCCCTGTACTTCCTTCTAGACCTTGCAGTCAGTGCCCAAATACAGGGTGTTTATAAATGAATATCAGGGGTTTTAACGCTTTATAATACTTGTTACATTGAACTTACAGTTATAAATGATATGTCAAATGAAAGAGCAACTCGAACAGTTGTGTTTGGCAACATTGCGCATGCGCAGCGCGCAATGTTTCCGCCGCAATCTGCTAGACAGCGGTAGTAGCGAAGATGGCGACTAGTGAACAGAAAGCTTTTTGCAGTTTGCAAAGACCGAATCTGTAGTTACTGTGCAACGTGTGTACCGGCTGAAGTTCGGTTGTGATAATAACATTTGTAGGTGGTATCATCAATTTGAACATACTGGCTGCCTTTGTAAAGGGAAGAGCACAGGAAGACCAAGAGTTAGTGAAGAGACTGTTGAGTGAGTGTGAGAGTCGTTCACTCGCAGCCCAAAAAACTCAAAGAAAGTCCGGAAGGGTTGTCGTGAATTACAACTTCCCATGTCGAGAGTTTGGAGAGTTTTAAGAAAACGCTTACAACTACATCCTTACCGTTTACAGTTATTACAGGCTCTAAAGCCGGCAGACCATGGATAACGTGCCAACTTCACAAACGAAATGTTGTTTCATGACGATGAAGATTTTCTGGATCATGTTATCTTCAGTGATGAATCGACCTTTCACCTTAGTGGACATGTTAACACTCAACAATGTGCGCATCTGGGGCTCAGGAAATCCTCACGAGGTGGTACAAATGCAACGAGATTCCCCTAAAGTGACTGTATTTTGTGCCATATCCCAGCGAAAATTTTATGGGCTTTTCTTTTCTGGTGAACCTACTGTAACTGGTACTTCTTACGTTGATACACTAGAGCAATGGCTCTTCCCTCAGAAGAAGATGAGCCAGAGAACTTCATTTTCCAACAAGATGGGGCGCCACCTCACTGGCTTAGCGAAGTACACAATTGGTTGAACTTCACTGTAACCAACCGCTGGATAGGCCACAAGGGGCTCAATGACAGGGCTTCCTCTGCATGGCATCCACGTTCACCCGACCAAACGCCATGCGATTTTTTCCTTTGGGGCTTCATCAAGGACCGTGTGTACGTGCCTCTGCTACCAGCAGACCTCCCTGAATTAAGAAACCAGATTGAAGTAGCTGTTGCTACAATCACTCAAGATACACTTATCAACATTTGGGAAGAACTCGGCTATAGACTTGATGTGTGTCGTGTGACAAATGGTGCTCACATTGAACATTTATAAGGTTCTTGGTAAAACTGTCTGAGTTACTCTTTCATTTGACATATCATTTATAGCTGTAAGTTTAATATAACAAATATTATAAAGCGTTAAAACCCCAATATTCATTTATAAACACCCTGTACACTGTTGAAAATAACACGTGCATACTGATGGGCTGCATCGTCAAGGTCAGGTTCTCAGTCAAAATAGTCGAAAATTCGATTTTTTTGTAATTGCATTTTTTTAAAGGTGTATGCGTCTAGAGTGTTGCGACAATAAGGTATTTTAATCCGTGCGATACGAAAGTTTCTACAAGCCATTGTTCCCAACAGTGTCACGAGCGCCGTGGGACGCAGATGCCAGGCTCAGGTAGAAAACTTACCATGCCGTGGCGCACGTTCACAAAGTAATTTATATTGCAGTATGCATGTACACATATTCGCCGAAAAAGCTGACGAACAATGTGTGAAGGCTGCCGTAGGTAGCATATCCAGCCCAGCCACATCGGCTTTTCTCGCCGAGAAGAAAGAGGGATTTGCTCTCCAGGAACAATTCCAGTTAGAGGAAGGTTGACATACGCTCCAGCAATTGCATACTAAACGTAAGTAACGAAATCACTTTGGTCACGCTTTTTGCCAAGATTCGCCACATTGGATTAGCCATTTTGAATTTTGAAAATCTAAGTTCAGATTCGTGTTCAGCGACATCAAAAATATACACTGAAGCGCCTAAGAAACTGCTATAGGCGTGCTTATTCAAATACAGAGATACGTAAACAGGCGGAATATGGCGCATCGGTCGGCAACGCTTGTATAAGATAACAAGTGTCTGGCGCAGTTGTTAGATTGGTTATTGCTTGTACAATGGAAGGTTAACAAGATATGAGTTTCAACGTGGTGTTATAGTCTGCGCACGAACGATTTGACACGGCATCTACGAGGTAGCGATGAAGAGGGGATTTTCCCGTACGACCATTTCACGAGTGTACCGTGAATACCAGGAATCCGATAAAACGTCAAGTCTCCGACATCGCTTCGGCCGGAAAAAGATCCTGCAAGAACTGGTCCAAAGACGTCTGAAGAGAATCGTTCAACGTGACAGAAGTGCAGCCCTGCCGCAAATTGCTGCAGGTTTCAACGCTGGGCCATCAGCAAATGTCAGCGTGCGAACCATTCAACAAATCATCATTGATATGCGCTTTCGGAGCCGAAGGCCCACTCGTGTACCATTCACGACTGCACGACAAAAAGCTTTACGCCTCGCCTGGGCTCGTTAAAACCGACATTGGACTGTTGATGAGTCAAAACGAGTTGCCTGGTCGGACAAGTCTCGTTTAAAATTGTATCGAGCGGATGGAGGTGCACAGGTATGGAGACAACCTCATGAATCCATAAACACTGCATGTCAGCAAGGGACTGTTCAAGCTGGTGGAGGCTCTGTAATGGTGTGGGGCGTGACAGTTGGAGTGATGTGGGACCCCTGATACGTCTAATTACGACTCTGACAGTGACGTATGCACCCTGCCTGATCACCTGCATCCCTTCATACCCGTTGTGCATTCCGATGGACTTGGGCTATTCGAGCTGGACAACGCGGCACTCCGCACGTCCAGAATTGCTACAGGGTGGCTCCAGGAATACTCTACTTAGTTTAAACACTTACGCTGGCCACCAAACTCCCCAGACATGAACTGTATTGAGCATATCTGGGATGGTTTGCAACGTGCTATTCAGAAGAAATCTGCACCCCCTCGTGCTATTACGGATTTACGGACAGCCCAGCAAGATTCATGGTGTCGGTTCTATAGTTTTTAAGGTCGTCAAATCCTATGAGGATGTCTCTAATTTTCTTACGGGTCGCATGGATAATTAAGGATAACACCATAACTGTCTCTCCGACCTTTACCTTTCTTAACTCGTGACCTCAGGGATCATCAATATTTTCTTTTCCATTCTTCTGTAACGGTAACCAATTCTTCCGCAACTGATACGTGCTATTACTGTCATCCTTTTTCCGCTGGTATTTTTTTCCTTTTCATTAAACTGTCTGGAACCTTGTTTTGAAGAAAGTAATGTAGTATATTTCTCTCTTCAGTCCAGGGTATCTTTTTTATGGGCTTCATCACTCGGCCTTTGTGCAAAACGAGCAGTTCGCCATTATGTTTTATATTTTTTTTCCCTTTTCTCTCCTTTTTATAACGCTCTCATTTCTCGCGGCCCCAAATCTGGGCGCTCGGAACGTCGCTCATTACCCCGTGCGCGACAACAGCAAACGCCCGACGGGAGCAAATCCCGTGATAATCCGCGGGCATTTTTTAACTTCCTTGGGCAATTTCGTTTGCGTAAGCGAGCCCGGGGGTCGCGCGCGGATAATCCCTTTATTGTTCCGGTGGGAAATTTCTCCGTCGCCGCAAGCGTCACTTTTAATTATGCACCCGGGGAGGCGGCCCCTAACCGCTGCCGCCGCCTGCGAGGCCGAGGCGGGCGTATTTTATTTTATTCCTGTGCGCCTCATTTTCACCCCCCCCCCCCCCCCCCCCAGCCAGGCCACGGGCTACACGGCTCTTTCACGGCTTACCGCCCTGTTGCGCCCCCGGCGACTGCTGCGGTAAACACTGGCAGAAGTTGGCGGCACTCCGAGAGGCGTGGGGTATCCCATTACCGGACACCACGTGCACGCACCCGCTGCGTGGCTGCCGTAGAAATTTGCTGAATTTAATTACTGATAAAGGCAAATGTATGCACATATAGTTCTCCTATAGTTCCACTGACTTTCTCTTCACTCTGCGACCAGACATCAACATCTAAAAAGACTTACAAATTATTGGATTATTTCATAAAACTTTTTAAAATACTTTCAACATTTCGCGGCCCTGTCAGCAATTGTATAAATATTAATTTTAATTTTAAAAACCAACAATCTCAGTTGCAAAATTTACCCAACCTTCTTCAGAATAAAAGTAACTACCGTTTGTCCATAGTGGACATCGTCAAGCTAAAACTACAAATCCACAAATTATCGCCATACTGTAAAAACTTACCCGAAACTGGCTCGGGTCCACTTCGCGACCGCGATGTGGCAGCCACGAGTGCGGTACTGGAACTGACCGTAGCGTCATGAGGCCCGCCTAGGCGGACACAACACTTTGCGCCTTCGCATAAACTGTGTGATGGGTACTTGTTGGGACAAGACGCGAACCTAACTCCTGACCTTGAATTTACTGTTGTTGTTGTCTTCAGTCCTGAGACTGGTTTGATGCAGCTCTCCATGCTACTCTATCCTGTGCAAGATTCTTCATCTCCCAGTACTTACTGTAACCTACATCCTTCTGAATCTGCTTAGCGTATTCATCGCTTGGTCTCCCTCTACGATTTTTACCCTCCACGCTGCCCTCCACTAGTAATGTGAAATACATCTACATCTACATCTACATCTATACTCCGCGAGCCACCTTACGGTGTGTGGCGGAGGGTACTTATTGTACCACTATCTGATCCCCCCTTCCCTGTTCCATTCACGAATTGTGCGTGGGAAGAACGACTGCTTGTAAGTCTCCGTATTTGCTCTAATTTCTCGGATCTTTTCGTTGTGATCATTACGCGAGATATATGTGGGCGGTAGTAATATGTTGCCCATCTCTTCCCGGAATGTGCTCTCTCGTAATTTCGATAATAAACCTCTCCGTATTGCGTAACGCCTTTCTTGAAGTGTCCGCCACTGGAGCTTGTTCAGCATCTCCGTAACGCTCTCGCGCTGACTAAATGTCCCCATGACGAATCGCGCTGCTTTTCGCTGGATCATGTCTATCTCTTCTATTAATCCAACCTGGTAAGGGTCCCATACTGATGAGCAATACTCAAGAATCGGACGAACAAGCGTTTTGTAAGCTACTTCTTTCGTCGATGAGTCACATTTTCTTAGAATTCTTCCTATGAATCTCAACCTGGCGCCTGCTTTTCCCACTATTTGTTTTATGTGATCATTCCACTTCAGATCGCTCCGGATAGTAACTCCTAAGTATTTTACGGTCGTTACCGCTTCCAATGATTTACCACCTATGGCATAATCGTACTGGAATGGATTTCTGCCCCTATGTATGCGCATTATATTACATTTATCTACGTTTAGGGAAAGCTGCCAGCTGTCGCACCATGCATTAATCCTCTGCAGGTCCTCCTGGAGTACGTACGAGTCTTCTGATGTTGCTACTTTCTTGTAGACAACCGTGTCATCTGCAAATAGCCTCACGGAGCTACCGATGTTGTCAACTAAGTCATTTATGTATATTGTAAACAATAAAGGTCCTATCACGCTTCCCTGCGGTACTCCCGAAATTACCTCTACATCTGCAGATTTTGAACCGTTAAGAATGACATGTTGTGTTCTTTCTTCTAGGAAATCCTGAATCCAATCACAAACCTGGTCCGATATTCCGTAAGCTCGTATTTTTTTCACTAAACGTAAGTGCGGAACCGTATCAAATGCCTTCCTGAAGTCCAGGAATACGGCATCAATCTGCTCGCCAGTGTCTACGGCACTGTGAATTTCTTGGGCAAATAGGGCGAGCTGAGTTTCACATGATCTCTGTTTGCGGAATCCATGTTGGTTATGATGAAGGAGATTTGTATTATCTAAGAACGTCATAATACGAGAACACAAAACATGTTCCATTATTCTAGAACAGATTGACGTAAGCGAAATAGGCCTATAATTATTCGCATCTGATTTATGACCCTTCTTGAAAATGGGAACGACCTGCGCTTTCTTCCAGTCGCTAGGTACTTTACGTTCTTCCAGCGATCTACGATAAATTGCTGATAGAAAGGGGGCAAGTTCTTTAGCATAATCACTGTAGAATCTTAAGGGTATCTCGTCTGGTCCGGATGCTTTTCCGCTACTAAGTGATAGCAGTTGTTTTTCAATTCCGATATCGTTTATTTCAATATTTTCCATTTTGGCGTCCGTGCGACGGCTGAAGTCAGGGACCGTGTTACGATTTTCCGCAGTGAAACAGTTTCGGAACACTGAATTCAGTATTTCTGCCTTTCTTCGGTCGTCCTCTGTTTCGGTGCCATCGTGGTCAACGAGTGACTGAATAGGGGATTTAGATCCGCTTACGGATTTTACATATGACCAAAACTTTTTAGGGTTCTTGTTTAGATTGTTTGCCAATGTTTTATGTTCGAATTCGTTGAATGCTTCTCTCATTGCTCTCTTTACGCTCTTTTTCGCTTCGTTCAGCTTTTCCTTATCAGCTATGATTCGACTACTCTTAAACCTATGATGAAGCTTTCTTTGTTTCCGTAGTACCTTTCGTACATGATTGTTATACCACGGTGGATCTTTCCCCTCGCTTTGGACCTTAGTCGGTACGAACTTATCTAAGGCGTACTGGACGATGTTTCTGAATTTTTTCCATTTTTGTTCCACATCCTCTTCCTCAGAAATGAACGTTTGATGGTGGTCACTCAGATATTCTGCGATTTGTGCCCTATCACTCTTGTTAAGCAAATATATTTTCCTTCCTTTCTTGGCATTTCTTATTACACTTGTAGTCACTGATGCAACCACTGACTTATGATCACTGATACCCTCTTCTACATTCACGGAGTCGAAAAGTTCCGGTCTATTTGTTGCTATGAGGTCTAAAACGTTAGCTTCACGAGTTGGTTCTCTAACTATCTGCTCGAAGTAATTCTCGGACATGGCAGTCAGGATAATGTCACAAGAGTCTCTGTCCCTGGCTCCAGTTCTGATTGTGTGACTATCCCATTCTATACCTGGTAGATTGAAGTCTCCCCCTATTACAATAGTATGATCACGAAACTTCTTCACGACGTTCTGCAGGTTCTCTCTGAGGCGCTCAACTACTACGGTTGCTGATGCAGGTGGTCTATAGAAGCATCCGACTATCATATCTGACCCACCTTTGATACTTAACTTAACCCAGATTATTTCACATTCGCATTCGCTAATAACTTCACTGGATATTATTGAATTCTTTACTGCTATAAATACTCCTCCACCATTGGCGTTTATCCTATCCTTGCGGTATATATTCCATTCTGTGTCTAGGATTTCGTTACTGTTCACTTCCGGTTTTAACCAACTTTCCGTTCCTAATACTATATGCGCACTATTTCCTTCAATAAGAGATACTAATTCAGGAACCTTGCCCTGGATACTCCTGCAGTTTACCAATATTACGTTAACTTTTCCTGTTTTTGGTCTCTGAGGACGGACGTTCTTTATCAACGATGATAATGTCCTCTCTGGTAAGCCGTCAGGTATTTTATCGTTTCGCCCAAGGGGGGGTCCCTCTAACCTAAAAAACCCCCGTGTGCACGCCACACGTACTCTGCTACCCTAGTAGCTGCTTCCGGTGTGTAGTGCACGCCTGACCTGTCTAGGGGGGCCCTACAGTTCTCCACCCAATAACGGAGGTCGATGAATTTGCAACCATTATAGTCGCAGAGTCGTCTGAGCCTCTGGTTTAGACCCTCCACACGGCTCCAAACCAGAGGACCGCGATCGACTCTGGGCACTATGCTGCAGATATTAAGCTCAGCTTGCACTCCGCGTGCGATGCTGGTTGTCTTCACCAAATCAGCCAGCCGCCGGAAGGAACCAAGGATGGCCTCAGAACCCAAGCGGCAGGCGTCATTCGTTCCGACATGCGCTACTATCTGCAGCCGGTCACACCCAGTGCGTTCAATAGCTGCCGGAAGGGCCTCCTCCACATTACGGACGAGACCCCCCGGCAAGCACACCGAGTGCACACTGGCATTCTTCCCCGACCTACCCGCTATTTTCCTGAGGGGCTCCATAACCCGCCTAACGTTGGAGCTCCCTATAACTAATAGGCCCGCCCTCTGTGACTGTCGGGACCTTGCCGGAGAATCGGCCACTGGCCCAACAGGCGAGGCATCCTGTGGTGGCTCGGAAACGATGTCATCACCACTAGGAAGCACCCCGTACCTGTTGGAAAGGGGTAAGGCAGCTGCCACGCGGCCAGATCCCACCTTCGCCTTTCGGCCAGGCACGCGCGAGCCCACCACTGTCCGCCATTCACCCTGGAGTGATGGCTGACCGGTAAGATGCTCACTGCCGGAAGACGCAGCGACATCAGGGGTTCCATGTGATTCCAAGGCCACCGAAGTAGGCATAGGTCTCACCACAGTTGCCCCAACGCCACTACGAGCCGACGCCTGCGCCTCGAGCTCGATGAGCCTAACAGACAAAGCCTCCACCTGCCCCCGAAGAGTGGCCAATTCTCCTTGCGTCCGCTCACAACAACGACAGTCCCTACACATGACTATGTTTACCCTACTCTATACGGTGACAAATTCCCAAGATAATCTTCTGATGAGCTACTCTGATAATCAAGAAACACTCACTGAAATACGAGACGCGAAAACTGCGCTAGGTTTTCCCAGAAAAACTATTTAAAAGCTAAGCGCAGCAAATAAGTACAAAAACGCTTTATACAAACAGTACTCGCTGCTGCTGGTGCTCTCGCTCTGGCTGTCACAAGACAACTGCTGATTCAAGTGACTAGTGGCTAACGGCCGCGAAACAAAGAAAAGACGGTTTTAGGGCGCTTTCTGTTCTAAACGATCAAGAAAACACTAAGAAATCTAACACGAAAACTACGTAAAGTTTTATCAAGAACTGTTAGTTACTATGCAGAGCAGATAAACGCAAATAGAATCCCTTCCTTAGTGGAAGGTCGTAAACAAAATGCAAAATAAGGTACAGCTGAAGAAAAGGGCGTATATGTTATCCTGTGCAGAACGTACTTAGATCGACTGTCTTAACATTTATGAATTATTTGTTGGTCATGATATGAGGAAGATATCACGTTCTTACAACGTATGGCCTGTCTAGAAAAATTTTGTGCTTAGGCACCAAGTTTAATCACCCAAAAACAACTTAGGAGTGGGAAGGATAATATAAAGCCACCATCGTCATTATTATGACTAGGTCTAATTCTTTTTTTTTTTTTTTTTTTTTTTTTTTTTTTTTTTGAGATGTAAATGTTAAGCATTTGCTTAGCTATGGTTACAATGCATCAACATCCTATTGACTTAGCACACAAAATGGTCATGAATGAACTTATGAACAAGTCTACATCTAATCTGTAACATCCGGCAATACGGGCCATTTGTAGTTTTAGCTTGATGATGTCCACTGTGAGCAAATGGTAGTTACATTTATTCTGAAGAAGGTTGGGTTTTCCCGACGGAAACCTAGGTGAATCTAGGTAAATTTTGCAACTGAGGCTGTTGGTTTTTAAAATTAAAATTAATCTTTAAAATACAGTTCCATTTTCCACCTTCGCTTGATTACGACCACGGTCGCTTATTTTATGCGATCAGTCGATTTCGGTGATGCTTGTTTTTTCAAGGGCTTACTCCTAACCTCGTAATTTACACAATTTTTTATCGTTACTGTTATTTCATTCCCTCTCGCCATGGGCTGCCAACGATGCAAAATTTCGCTCTTCAACCAAAAGCTTTAAAATATGAACAGAGATGAAACAAATAGGATTAAAAGACGAAAGGTTATAGAGGTTTTTTCAAGGTACATAAAATGACGAATTTTGTTGGCGTTTTCATAAAAGAATGAAACTTTTTATTTTATTTGTCGTGTAAATAAGATAGGATAAAAATAGAAAATATATTTTTTAAAACACTTTGCAGAAATGGTGACGTACTGCTAAAAACGGTACTGCACTCTCACTAAAAAGCTTGAAAGACATGTACTCGGAAAAAAAATGGATTTATGGAGCGGAAAATGTGTTCTACGAGGCGTTTCTTTTTTAAAGTAAGTACCGTTTTGAAATAAAACAAGTAGACCTTTCTTGGCAATTTTATTTTTGCATGAAATTCTGTACTTTACTCTTCTTTTCTACATAATTCCCACCAATTTAAGGCATGTATCGCACAACCACCTCTTAAATCCCATCTTCATAGAAACATGGCGCCTGATGAGGCAACAATTGCATAAGAAACACTTCTTGGGTACGTTTATCACGTAATGTCGAAAGCGTAAAATGTCTGTTCTCGCTCGCTTTTTCATCAACATTCTGCACCAAATTGTCAGTGATGACTGAAGGTCGCCCACATCGTTTATCATCATGCACATTCGTTAGGCCATCTTCGAAAGCTCTCACATATTCCCGTTCCATCCCACGGCTCATAATGTTTTCTCCATACACTTCACCGATCCGACGATGAACTTCAGCCGCTTTTACGCTTTTAGCACTAAGAAAACGAATCACAGCGCCGATTTCACAGTCGGTGGGCTCCTCTATCGGAGCAGGCATTTCAGGCGCTCACAAGCGAACGTAAATACGCCGAATATTAGTGCGAATTGTGTAGAAAAGTACATGAAAACATAGGCTTCCACGTAAAACTTGCTAAAAAACTCTACTTGTTTTATTTCTATCTTTAAACGGTTACGTACTTAAAAACCACATCTCGTATAAGATGGAAGAGTGCTATCGTTGCTGTTGTGGTCTTCAATCCGAAGATTCGTCTGATGCAGCTCTCCACACTATTCTATCCTGTGCAAGCCTTTTCATCTTCGAATAACTGCTGCAACTTCTGAATCTGCATCTTTATACGTCCCTTGGTATCTCTCTACAATTTTTAGCCCCCACACTTCTCTCCAAAACTAAATTGGTGATCCCTTGATGTCTCAGAATGTGTCCTACCAACTGATTCCTTCTTATAGTCAGATTACGCGACAAATTTCTTTTCTCTCCAATTATATTCAGTAGCTCCTCATTAGTTACGTGATCTACCCATCTAGTCTTCAGCATCTCACAAGCTGCAACATTGTCGCGAATAAAACAGTGACCCGAATACAGAATAAATTTCTTTTACTTTACATCTATGGTCAGACACTTTTTGACAACAGATTACCGGTTTCGGTCTATAATGACCATCTTCAGATCTGCAGCAAAATATGGGAAAATATAAATACACGAGCGAATTGTCTACAGCTCAAAAAAATAAAATAGACCGCAGTGAACTGCTGACATTATATACATTTGTGCGCTTTAAGTATGAAGAGGCTTACCTGTTCTATAAGAACATGTCCTAATGTAGTGCAACCATAGTGGCATCGTCAAACGTTAAATGCAAAATCAGCGCGAGCATCGTCCAATGTACATAAATAACAGCAGATGCAAGAGTCATCTTGTCAGTTGCACTACAGTTCAAAACAAACTGCCGTACAGTAGGCACAAGACGTTTGTGTTGTACAGGGCTATTACAAACGATTGAAGCGATTTCATAAATTCACTGTAGGTCCATTCATTGACATATGGTCACGACACACTACAGATACGTAGAAAAACTCATAAAGTTTTGTTCGGCTGAAGCCGCACTTCAGGCTTCTGCCGCCAGAGCGCTCGAGAGCGCAGTGAGACAAAATGGCGACAGGAGCCGAGAAAGCGTATGTCGTGCTTGAAATGCACTCACATCAGTCAGTCATAACAGTGCAACGACACTTCAGGACGAAGTTCAACAAAGATCCACCGACTGCTAACTCCATACGGCGATGGTATGCGCAGTTTAAAGCTTCTGGATGCCTCTGTAAGGGGAAATCAACGGGTCGGCCTGCAGTGAGCGAAGAAACGGTTGAACGCGTGCGGGCAAGTTTCACGCGTAGCCCGCGGAAGTCGACGAATAAAGCAAGCAGGGAGCTAAACGTACCACAGCCGGCGGTTTGGAAAATCTTACGGAAAAGGCTAAAGCAGAAGCCTTACCGTTTACAATTGCTACAAGCCCTGACACCCGATGACAAAGTCAAACGCTTTGAATTTTCGGCGCGGTTGCAACAGCTCATGGAAGAGGATGCGTTCAGTGCGAAACTTGTTTTCAGTGATGAAGCAACATTTTTTCTTAATGATGAAGTGAACAGACACAATGTGCGAATCTGGGCGGTAGAGAATCCTCACGCATTCCTGCAGCAAATTCGCAATTCACCAAAAGTTAACGTGTTTTGTGCCATCGCACGGTTTAAAGTTCAGTGCGAAACTTGTTTTCAGTGATGAAGCAACATTTTTTCATAATGATGAAGTGAACAGACACAATGTGCGAATCTGGGCGGTAGAGAATCCTCACGCATTCGTGCAGCAAATTCGCAATTCACCAAAAGTTAACGTGTTTTGTGCCATCTCACGGTTTAAAGTTTACGGCCCCTTTTTCTTCTGCGAAAGAAACCTTACAGGACACGTGTATCTGGACATGCTGCAAAAATTGGCTCATGCCACAACTGGAGACCGACAGCGCCGACTTCATCTTTCAACAGGATGGTGCTCCACCGCACTTCCATCATGATGTTCGGCATTTCTTAAACAGGAGATTGGAAAACCGATGGATCAGTCGTGGTGGAGATCATGATCAGCAATTCATGTCATGGCCTCCACGCTCTCCCGACTTAACCCCATGCGATTTCTTTCTGTGGGGTTATGTGAAAGATTCAGTGTTTAAACCTCCTCTACCAAGAAACGTGCCAGAACTGCGAGCTCGCATCAGCGATGCTTCCGAACTCATTGATGGGGACATGCTGCGCCGAGTGTGGGAGGAACTTGATTATCGGCTTGATGTCTGCCGAATCACTAAAGGGGCACATATCGAACATTTGTGAATACCTAAAAAAACTTTTTGAGTTTTTGTATGTGTGTGCAAAGCATTGTGAAAATATCTCAAATAATAAAGTTATTGTAGAGCTGTGAAATCGTTTCAATCGTTTGTAATAACCCTGTAAGTTCACCAGATGTCGCTACTGTAGGCATATACAAGTCTTCAGACTTTACCGATTGTATCCCCCCTTTATTTTACGTTGTTCAATTAATCATTGAAGACTTGTGTACGCCTACAGTAGCACTGCGCAGACATGCGCAGAACGGGAATCTGCTGTAATGCATTGCTTGAGCTATGTTGAAATATCTGAAGTTCCACAACACCTTTGTGACCCCCCCCCCCTACTTCTGTTGCACAGGGAGACTTTTTAAGCCTCTGAGCCTCTTCAGGTGCTGGGTGAGCTGAGGATGGGATGATGGATTTGATATAGCTCATGCTATGAATAGTACTGCAGTTGTGATTTACACTGGAGATAAGGATATCGATATTACATTGGGCACAGGCTACTCAGTGTGTAAGACAGGTGACAGTTTCAGTTGATGATCTTTTTAACATAATAGCTCACTTAACAACTGCAAAGAAGTACTGATTTAATGAACAGAAAATGACTCTACTGTACAAACACGAGCTCAGTGAAGTTATTTTGTCTATTCACGTAAAGCAGGGCTTCACAATATACGTGCTCGCGGAGCAAGCTGTGAGCAGCAAGGCGCGAGCACGGAGCATCGCGAGCATGCTACCCCCAATACCGGACAAGAGCGGAGAGTGGGGAGAGTCACGTGGGGTACACAACAGCTGCCGCCAGTCGATGTAAATCCGCGGCCACCTGCAGGGATATCACTCACGAATTATTACTGCGACAAATGAAACAAATAAAGGAGAATGTACACGAGCCACATAATTTTATTAGCTTAGTGTATGCCTCTACCATCTGTAGACACTGAAACTAAAGAATTCCACGACAATCCTCTATTTTCAACACTTTCTTCAACACTACTTAAAATATCACCTCCGGTTGTAGTGTTCTTCATGGCTACTACATGGAGGAGCTCCTCCCTCACCTGAAGATCTCTATCAACACCTCTTCTTCGGATAGCTTCCTTTTAAGTTTAATAACTTCCTGTGCACGATCTGGTCAATCACATTTTCCACGTCCGTAGTCTTTCGCGTGGTACGACATATAATGTCGCTGCAAATTAAATTTCGCAAAAGAATTCAGCATTTTGTGACATACTAAACATTTTGCAACACCATCTTTTTCAGTAAACAGATACAATTCCTCCCAATGGGGGTTGAACTGCGAAAGCATGGTTGGGGCTACACAAAGGCGTCTTTACATGATTCTTAACCAGCGAAGTGACTGTTAAGAGCTGATCGTAGTACTTTAAACGTTACGCAGTCGGCGCGAATTCAATAGGCACGCTGCGGCCCTATTCAAACGTGCGCGCGCATTTCCCCTCCCTCCCCTCCCTCGCTACTCCGCGACCTTGCACCTGCTCGCGAGCACGTGCCTGAGCAGACGCGAGTACTCGCGCTCAAAACCGGCCAGTTGTTAAGCCCTGACGTAAGGGAACTGGTCAGGAAATGCTGGGCAGATGTAGTCTGTCTGTAAACTGCGCTCATGGTGGGGGAAGCTGCCTTTCCAGCCGGCCGCGGTGGTCTCGTGGTTCTAGGCGCGCAGTCCGGAACCGTGCGACTGCTACGGTCGCAGGTTCGAATCCTGCCTCGGGCATGGATGTGTGTGATGTCCTTAGGTTAGTTAGGTTTAAGTAGTTCTAAGTTCTAGGGGACTGATAACCACAGCAGTTGAGTCCCATAGTGCTCAGAGCCATTTGAACCATTTGAACCAAGCTGCCTTTCCCAGAAGAACGCTACGGCTCCAGTACAGGATGACTGAGAAACAGTTTCCACTCAGTGTGCAGAGATTTACGTCAACGTATTTCTTGCGTTAGTATTATTACTAACTCATATCTGTGTTCCATATAATGTTAACGCACATTGGATAAAATAAGTACTCACTGGCGACGTGTGCACACTGCATCGCCACTGATTCATATTGTAAGGCGAGCTGCGGAAGAGTCGGTATAACTTTGTGAAGCGCCCTGTAGTTGCTTCTTGTAACGTAGTGGGTTAGATTGAGTGGTGAATCACATGCTCGCACTTTAGTTTGCAAACCTCTAAAGTAGGGAGGTGCATGAAAATAATTCAGCGACCTACCTTCCCCCGCACTCTTACATTCCACTTCCGCCCCCTGTTAGACCCCCAGATTAAGAGATAAATAGGGCTCTACAGCACATAGACGCCTAACACACAGTTAATGTTTGTTCATAACCCAATTCATTTAACACTAAACATTAGTTTTATACCGTTAGTGCTCCGGTTAGCCGTGGTCGTCTAGCGGTTCAGACACTGCATTGTGGCCGCAATAACCCAGGTTCGAATCCTGGTCACGGCAGTGGTAAAACACTATCACGCTGAAGGAGTTTGGCCGTGCGAAGTGGCCGCGCTGTTTGAGGCGCCATGTCACGGATTGCTAAGTGCCAACACACAGTCTAATCCTCTCGATGGACAGATGATCATAAACAGCATTACGTATCCTCAGTTCATGAGACACTACATAGAGCTCTGAAACTGAACCCAGGACACTGGCACAATTTCTGGTAATCATGAACTTTACGCCAACACCTCCTTCTGCCGATCAACTACTGGCTGTGAAAATTTTGGATCAGGTTGACGCCCACAAGAAATAGGGCCCAGCAACGAACTTGTGACATCACATTAGTTGCGTTGTGCGCCATACTTCGCGAACACTCGGCTCGGCGCAGGGCCCACGGGAAATCAATATGTCAATGAAAAGGTACCCACTGAAGTCCTTAACTTTGTCGTGTGCTATCGACAGCATGCATGCTGTAAGCTTCCCATTAGTATAAAAAAGGAGATTAATAATGGACGGGTATTCAAAAGGAAACTAAAAACATTCCTCATAGATCACATATTTTATGAAACGCCTGCATTCTGAATTGTAAGGCATCTAATTATTAAAAGAAAAACATGATACTTTTAGTTAAGACATGAAGGTAATAACATTGCATTTTAATTTCAGTCATGATGTAAATTTATTTATTTATTATTTATCTATGTTAGCAGCAACTGACGTAGTTGCCGGCCTGTGTGGCCGAGCGGTTCTAGGCGCTTCAGTCTGGAACCGCGCGACCGCTATGGTCGCAGGTTCGAGTCCTCTCTCGAGCATGGATGTGTGTGATGTCCTTAGGTTAGTTAGGTTTAAGTAGTTCTACGTTCTAGGGGACTGATGACCTCAGAAGTTTTCCATAGTGCTCAGAGCCATTTTTGAACTGACGTAGATACTCGCTTCCCACCGGGGACGGCTGCTGCGTCACGTGCTGTGACGTATGCGCCCCGGCCTGTCTTTCTCCTGGGTCTCGGCAAGTTGAGCCGTGAAGTAGTGATGATGTGACGGGTGACGTCACAACTTAAACGTTATCTTTGTTCGTCTTAATAATAAAAGAAAACAGTGACAACAATTTATGTGAAATTGGAAACTCTTAACGAGCTCATCTCCGTATCGATAATAAGGTTCTTGTCCTGTGCGGTACTTGCTTTGAGAAATCGAGGCTCTCTTTATGTGCTACAGTGATGTTAACACATTATTTATTTCAGAATGAGATTTTCACTCTGCAGCGGAGTGTGCGCTGATATGAAACTTCCTGGCAGATTAAAACTGTGTGCCAGACAGAAACTCGAACTCGGGACCTTTGCTTTTCGCAGGCAAGTGCTCTACCATCTAAGCTACCCAAGCACGACTCACGCTCCCACAGCTTTACTTCAGGAAGTTCCATTATTTATTTGCTTGATTCCATCGTATGATTTGTTTCTGTTGTCACGCTTTGTGTTAGTATCGTTTTTTGGCTTTATATATTGGTATTGTTTTTTTTGTTTTCTTTATTGTTATCGACTTGTGGATCACTGTGTTGGTAACGTGCTGTTAAGGTTGATCTAGGTAGATCAAGTGATATTTTTGATATAACACTTCCGTAATTGCTGCCATTGGTACATACAGGGTGTTTCAAAAATGACCGGTATATTTGAAATGGCAATACAAACTAAACGAGCAGCGATAGAAATACACCGTTTGTTGCAATATGCTTGGGACAACAGTACATTTTCAGGCAGACAAACTTTCGAAATTACAGTAGTTACAATTGTCAACAACAGATGGCGCTGCGGTCTGGGAAACTCTATAGTACGATATTTTCCACATATCCACCATGCGTAGCAATAATATGGCGTAGTCTCTGAATGAAATTACCCAAAACCTTTGACAACGTGTCTGGCGGAATGGCTTCACATGCAGATGAGATGTACTGCTTCAGCTGCTCAATTGTTTCTGGATTCTGGCGGTACACCTGGTCTTTCAAGTGTCCCCACAGAAAGATGTCACAGGGGTTCATGTCTGGCGAATAGGGAGGCCAATCCACGCCGCCTCCTGTATGTTTCGGATAACCCAAAGCAATCACACGATCATCGAAATATTCATTCAGGAAATTAAAGACGTCGGCCGTGCGATGTGGCCGGGCACCATCTTGCATAAACCACGAGGTGTTTGCAGTGTCGTCTAAGGCAGTTTGTACCGCCACAAATTCACGAAGAATGTCCAGATAGCGAGATGCAGTAATCGTTTCGGATCTGAAAAATGGGCCAATGATTCCTTTGGAAGAAATGGCGGCCCAGACCAGTACTTTTTGAGGGTGCAGGGACGATGGGACTGCAACATGGGGCTTTTCGGTTCCCCATATGCGCCAGTTCTGTTTATTGACGAAGCCGTCCAGGTAAAAATAAGCTTCGTCAGTAAACCAAATGCTGCCCACATGCATATCGCCGTCATCAATCCTGTGCACTATATCGTTAGCGAATGTCTCTCGTGCAGCAATGGTAGCGGCGCTGAGGGGTTGCCGCGTTTGAATTTTGTATGGCTAGAGGTGTAAACTCTGGCGCATGAGACGATACGTGGAAGTTGGCGTCATTTGGACCGCAGCTGCAACACGGCGAGCGGAAACCCGAGGCCGCTGTTGGATCACCTGCTGCACTAGCTGCGCGTTGCCCTCTGTGGTTGCCGTACGCGGTCGCCCTACCTTTCCAGCACGTTCATCCGTCACGTTCCCAGTCCGTTGAAATTTTTCAAACAGGTCCTTTATTGTATCGCTTTTCGGTCCTTTGGTTACATTAAACCTCCGTTGAAAACTTCGTCTTGTTGCAACAACACTGTGTTCTAGACGGTGGAATTCCAACACCAGAAAAATCCTCTGTTCTAAGGAATAAACCATGTTGTCCACAGCACACTTGCACGTTGTGAACAGCACACGCTTACAGCAGAAAGACGACGTACAGAATGGCGCACCCACAGACTGCGTTGTCTTCTATATCTTTCACATCACTTGCAGCGCCATCTGTTGTTGAAAATTGTAACTACTGTAATTTCGAAAGTTTGTCCGCCTGAAAATGTACTGTTGTCCCAAGCATATTGCAACAAACGGTGTATTTCTATCGCTGCTCGTTTAGTTTTTATTGCCGTTTCAAATATACCGGTCATTTTTGAAACACCCTGTATTTTGGCTATGTGAATGGATATCGGGCTTTTCAGTTAAGCTGTATAAGTCACGTGATGTTTCCGATACGTTATAGCTGGTTCACGGTAATTGCATGTATGTGTTCTTTCTCTTTTTCGTTTCTTCTTTGATATCAGCCATTACATCACGTTTCTTTCAGCTTGTTTTCTTTAGTATATTTTAGTATTTGCGTTATTTTGTGGTTGCTATTTTAAATTTTAGTTTTTTCCCTACCCAAAACTCCCATTTTTCATTATATATATATATATATATATATATATATATATATATATATATATATATATATATAAGGCTCACCGGCCATTTGATCATCTTCTTCTGTGCAGATGCACAAACAGCGCCCGAACTCTTACGGGAATCGGCAGTAAAGCCGCGAGTAATGAGTATAATGGGCAGAGGCACTATGAATATAGAGCAGGACAATAAGTTCAGAATGTGGGTCTCACGGGAGGCGAGCCAGGGATAAGTCCCTGCAGTCGCACTATCCTCTGTGTCCTCGGTGGCTCGGATGGATAGAGCGTCTGCCATGTAAGCAGGAGATCACGGGTTCGAGTCCCGATCGGGGTACACATTTTCAACTGTCCCCGTTGACTTATAACAACGCCTATATGTAGCTAAGGGTATTCATTTCATTGTTATCCCATTTTTCTTGCAATCATCCTGTTAGATCCAAAACTTAGTTTCAAGATCCCGAAACATATATATGTTCATACTTTCGCCACGGCAACGGATGACATCATGTCCGCCATTCTGAAATCTTTGTGCGGTGTTTTAGGGATTCTGATGAAGACATTAGCGGAAGCGCATAGGAGATCCCAAACATTCTGGTTTATCCGAAATTTCTTCCATCACTAACAAGTAAGACTCGAAGGGTTACCTCCACCTGCCGGTCAAGGGCCACCGCACAGGCGACCTGGTTAAGGAAGGGGGATGTTTGTACCTGCCGCAAACGTCACTGCGTACCAGAGTGTGCAGACGAGCATGTGTACCGATGACGTATTTTCCTAGTGCTATAGGAGGCAGTGACTCACCCAGGTAGACGGAGGACATCTTCTTGGAGACGTTCTCGTCGATGAAGGTGACGCCGAGCGTGTAGAGCGGCGAGGCGCCGGCCCCGTGCAGCAGCTGGCCCAGCAGGAACAGCCACACGTACGACGACAGGTGCTCCGACTCCGCGGACTGCTCGCGGCAAGAGCCCTGCAAGCGAACAGCACGTCCCGTATCGCACACACACACACTCTGCGCTGTTTCTAGAATAGCGAGAGAAAGCGCCACGCCAGCCAAACATACGGTGTCCACTCGAATGTAACTGCCTCTGTCAAACAGTATTGTAGAACACGATACACGAACCTAATATCCAAACCTATTAAAAAATAAAAAAAAAGCTTCTAAAACTTAGAGAGGTGGTAGTCCTCATCGAAACATGTAACTTAAGTCCAATAAACATGGCTCCAGAAACGCATGATTTCCGAGATAAACGTGTTTATAGGAAGGGCTGCGCGACACTTGGTTGGTGATATTAGCACAGTCGTTACACTGGCGCTCCGTCAAATGGGTCGGCAGAGTATTATGATGTCTTCCTTACAGTACATAATGTCACGTAGAGGAAGGTGTAACTAGATGAATGACGAACACTGCCGGCCGGGGTGACCGAGCGGTTGTTGGCGCTACAGTCTCGAACCGCGCGACCGCTGCGATCACAGGTTCGACTACTACTTCGGGCATCGCTGTGTGTGATGTCCTTAGATTAATTAGGTTTAAGTAACTTCCTGGCAGATTAAAACTGTGTGCCCGACCGAGACTCGAACTCGGGACCTTTGCCTTTCGCGGGCAAGTGCTCTACCATCTGACCTACCGAAGCACGACTCACGCCCGGTACTCACAGCTTCACTTCTGCCAGTACCTCGTCTCCTACCTTCCAAACTTTACAGAAGCTCTCCTGCACTTGACCGCGAAAGGCAAAGGTCCCGAGTTCGAGTCTCGGTCGGGCACACAGTTTCAATCTGCCAGGAAGTTTCATATCAGCGCACACTCCGCTGCAGAGTGAAAATCTCATTCTGGAAACATCCCCCAGGCTGTGGCTAAGCCATGTCTCCGCAGTATCCTTTCTTTCAGGAGTGCTACTTCTGCAAGGTTCGCAGGAGAGTTTCTGTAAAGTTTGGAAGGTAGGAGACGAGGTACTGGCAGAAGTAAAGCTGTGAGTACCGTGCGTGAGTCGTGCTTCGGTAGCTCAGATGGTAGAGCACTTGCCCGCGAAAGGCAAAGGTCCTGAGTTCGAGTCTCGGTCGGGCACACAGTTTTAATCTGCCAGGAAGTTTCATATCAGCGCATACTCCGCTGCAGAGTGAAAATCTCATTGTAGGTTTAAGTAGTTCTAAGTTATAGGGGGCTGATGACCTCAGAAGTTAAGTCCCATAGTGCTCAGAGCAATTTGAGCCATTTTTTGACGAACACTAACTTCACTTAACGAAGTTTTATTCAGCACTTGCACATACAAGACCGCGGAGGGCACTGCCTCCGGCCAGAACACACACGGTATATATACAGCTACAGAACATTCCAGTACAATGATTCTTGCCATTTGTGGATACTTCTAGAATGTATTCGAACCGAATACAGAAATTAAAATGTTTCAGTTCGGATGAGTTTTCAACTCACGACCCACCATGCAACAATCTAGTATCATAACCACTACACTTCGGCGACGGTGGTACTTGGCTTCTTCTGCGACATTGCTCCCTTCTTAAGAGAACAGCGTCTCGGTGTTACGTCCTCCTAGTCCGGGAACGAGTCTTCGGTCCTGCATACTCCGACTCCCGATGACTGATGTTCGCCCTGGCGGTGATCTTCCTTAGAACTTCCCTTGCCGCTACGTTCTCTGGTACCTTTCCTCTTGTTGCCCGTCGCTGGAGCTTCGGGTTTACCCTGGGTTTCAGGATCCTTATAGGGCTTCATTCGAAGGACGTGGACCGTATCTCTGACATTTCGTCGTCTTGTGTCGGGGTCGAAATCTTCATCTTCATAAGTAACATCAGACATCTGTCTTACGAACTTATAAGGTCCAAAGTAGTGCCTGAGGAGCTTCTCAGAGAGACCAACGTTCCGAACAGGAGTGAAGATCCAGACGAGGTCACCAGGCTGGTAGACAACAGGGCGGTGGCTCTCGTCATACCTTTGTCGATCGTTTTCTTGGCCCTCCAGCGTGCGGAGTCGAGCTAACTCCGATCTTCCTCAGCTCTGGTTAACACCTGGCCGATGTAGTCGCCATCCACGTCATCAGGATGTAACGGGAACACAGTGTCCATCGTCGTCGTCACCTCACGCCCATACACCAGGAAAAATGGCGTAAATTTTGTGGTATCTTGTTTGGCGGTGTTGTATGCAAACGTCACGAAAGGTAGCACCTGATCCCAGTTGCTCTGCTCAACATTGGCGAACATTGATTGGATGTCGGTCAAAGTCTTATTAAGACGTTCAGTAAGCCCATTAGTTTGCGGATCGTAGGCAGTCGTCATGTGATGAGTAATGTTACACCGACGGTTTGTCTCTGTCACAAGATTCGATTGAAAAACTTTCCCTCGATCCGTACTTAACGACCTTGGGATACCGTGTTTTAATACAATGACTTCTACGATGAATTTGGCTACCTCGAATGCTTCAGCTGTTTTCACGGCTTTTGTAATGGCATAGCGCGTCAGCGAATCAGTGCAAACAATAATCCATCTGTTCTCACTAGCAGACGTTGGAAATCGTCCGAGGAGGTCAACCCCAACACAATGGAAACGCGTTTCGGCTGGTGGAATTGTATTACGTAGTCTACAGTCAGTTGTTTGGTTCGAGTCGTGTTGTATGCTACGTTAGTTTTTGTCGTGTTTGTGTGCCCTATTGTACAGTACTGTCAACTCAGGGTACGTATCATGGTGTTATACCTTCTTCCAAACGCGGATTCACTTACGTGTTTATTGTTATTGCGCTGTTTCTACGTACAAATTCCACTCTCCCTCCACTTGTCAGCAGTGGGAGCGTACTTACTACTCGACAAGTGAAATGGCGTATGCGATATTCGGCTATTATTTAGCAAATGGGCGTAGCCTGCGAGCCCCTGCGCTGAAAAATATCCACAGCGCAGAGTGGCCTCTGATAAGCTGTTTGGCAGACTTTTCCAGCGCCTGAGGGACACGGGTAGTCTTGAGCCTCGGAAGACTGACAGTGGAAGGCCCCGCACAGTCCGTAATCCTGACATGGAGAAGCGTGTGCTACGTTCAGTAGAAAAAAACTCCTGGGACCAGTGTGCGTCAATTAACAGCGGCAGAAGACGTGTCTCACTCTTTTGTCTGCGGTTAATTCATGAAAATTGCAGTACTCCTACCATCTATAGCGCGTTCAAGCCCTAAGGCCACAGGGTCATCACGGCAGACGGTTAGTGTTGTAACCTGTTGTGACCGTGACTGGAACGGTCGCGGGGTGGCCGAGAAAGCGCGCCGGGACCAAACAGAGAGCGGCCCGCGAACAAACAAAAAGGACGGACACGAAACAACGACGGACGATGGAGAGAGACCTTACGACGACAACACGCAAGAAGCAACGGAGTGACAGACACAGCTAAACGAATCCAAGACGTCCACTAGTAATGAAAACAAAGAACGATAAACACGCTGTATGTTGTCGAGGCGATGTGTCGAGACTCATGCAACGATTAGACTCATTAGACTCGCTGGCTGAGCTTTTTTTTTTTATTGATTTTCAATTCCCCCCGAAGGGGGCGGGCTGGCAGCAGCTTAGTACGCTGCTCTACAGCCTACTGACTTTTTGTAAAAAAAGGAAGAAGAAAGAAACAAGAAAAACAGGCGATAAAACGGTGACTTAAAGTGTAAAATGGCGGAAAAAATGCGGAAAGTTAAAACAGAAAGCAGAAGGGGGTTTGCAATCTTGATAAAATACACAGGAATCAGACAAGCAACATAGTAGACACACAATTAAAAAACATGGCGACAGTCTGGTTTCTGTTCGCAAGAGATAAAAAATCACACCCAGCGACAGTATGATGGCTGTTCGCTACACTCCCCAAAAGACACAACACGGAACACTCACTGTAAAAACTCACTGTTAAACTCTGCACGAAAATGGCGGCACAAATATGACACTCCCGAGCCAAAGCAGATGGGGGGGGGGGGGACTTGGAGGAGGGGGAAAAACAAGGAAGGAGGAGAGGAAAAAACGATAAGGGGGGGGGGGAACCAAGGAGGGAGAGGACTCATAAAGGGGGGGGCAGGGCAGATGCGAGAGGGAATGGGAAAAGGCAGAGGAGGAAAATGCAAAAGGACTCGGGGGAGAGGAGGAGGCAGAGAGAGGGGAGGTGGGGAAAAAAGAGGATGGAAGGGGGGAGAGGGAGCCTGGGAAAAGGACAGAGGAAAGGAGGGGGAGTGAGGATCATAGTTGATAGGAGGGATAAATGGAGGGAGAGAGGGCATCATCTGGGAGGGGGAGTTGATGGAAGCCACCTTGGGAAAGGAGATGTAGGGTGTAGAGATGGAGGGTAGGGGGGACACAACAGTGAAGACGTGGCAGGGGGCAGGGATGGGAGAGGAGAGGAGCAACCAGGGGGTGAGGGGATCAAGGCGGCAGGAGGTGTAGAGGATCTGAATATGTTCGAGGAATAGGAGCAGATGGGGGAAAGGAATGAGGTCATAGAGGATCCGCGTGGGGGACGAGAGGCGTATACGGAAGGCGAGACGGAGTGCATGGTGCTCAAGGATCTGGAGGGACTTATAGAATTGGGGGGGGGGGGGGGGCAGATATCCAGGCGGGACTGGCTGAGCGAGAGGCAGGCGCTTAAATGCTCTATCGGGGGCGCCGCCATTGGCTGCTGGAACCACATGTTCCACTGTGGCGCCCTCACTCTAACCGCCGCCACAGCTTACGGCGCGATGGTGGAGAGGTCTAGGGGTCTTCGACGTCCATGACGTCTGGCAGGGATTCAAATACCGCGGCGCGCGGTACCAGAGTTAGGGATTACAATTACAAATTACCTAAATTGGAACGACCATATATAATATTGTGAGTAGAGCAAACGAAAGACTGCGATTCATTGGCAGAACACTTAGAAGGTGCGACAGGTCCGCCATATTCTGGAGTATTCCTGTGCGGTGTGGGATCTGTATCAAGTGTGACTGACGGATGATATCGAAAAAGTACAAAGAAGGGCAGCTCGTTTTGCATTATCGCGGAATAGGGGAGGTAGTGTCACAGACATGAGACGTGAATTGGAGTGGCAATTATTAAAACAAAGGAGTTTTATGTTGCGACGGGATCTTCTCATGAAATTTCAATCACCAGTTTTCACCTCCCATTGCGAAAACATTCTGTTGGCACGCACCTACATAGGAGAAATGATCATCACGATAAAATAAAAGAACTCAGGGCTCGCACAGAAAAATTTAAGTGCTCGTTTTTCCCGCGTGCCGTTCGAGAGTGGAACGGTAGAGAGACAGCTCGAAGGTGGTTCATTGAGCCCTCTGCCAGGCACTTTATTGTGAATAGCAGAGTAATCACGTAGATGTAGCTTGTGGTTCTGTCAATGGCTGTTGCAGAACTGTGCCGCAGATCCACTTTTCACTTGTACCGGTGAGGCAGGATTCACAAGAGATGGTGTTGTGGATTTCCATAACCAGCATGTATGGGTAGATGTAAATACCCGAGCAATTCAGGAAAGACGGCATCAGCACCGATTCTCAGTCAACGTATGGGCAGGCGTACTTGGCGAGAGATTAATAGAGCCATACGTGCTGCCAAGAAGGTTAAGTGAGGCGCATTATCTGAACTTTCTCATTAATGTATTGCCCACCTTGCTGGAGGCTGTGTCACTGCACCAACAAATAAAAATGTGCTCCATGCATGACGGCGCACCAGCACACTTTCGTCGCAATGTGCGCGAACATCTGACGCAAAAATTTCTGGACCGCTGGATGGGTCGGGGGAGGGGGGCGGGGGGGACGGGGGAGGGGGGGGGGGACGACGACTCACCTAAGCCTGCTCGTTCTTCAGACCTCAATCCCCAAAAGTTCTGGTTATGGGGAAACTTGACGTAATTGGTGAACGCCACACCAAACAACGAAGTGCGGACAGTACAGAGTCCCGTCTTCAATGCGTGGCATCAGGTACAACAATAACCGGGTATACTTAGAAGGGTGATCCATTACTTACGCCCGGTGGGCAGAGGGGTGCATTCTTCTGAATGGACGCCACGTTGAACACCTCCTGTAAACACGTCTTTATCGTAGAAAACATGCATTTCCAGGCCGATGTTTACTCTACTCATCTCAGAAAGTACGCATTTCCGGACCAATATGTTTTGGACTTATTTTTCTTGTTTCAATGAGTACTGCCACCTCTTAAAGTATTCGACACTCACGTATATATATTTCTTATTCGTAATTTATCTGTCGAATCTTTGCATTACTTTTCAGTTTTGAATATATATATATATATATATATATATATATATATATATATATATATATATATATATATATATAAATTTTGATAGTTTTACAGAGAATTTTTCGTCATTTAGAACTTCAATCTACACTCCGATTAAAATCATTTGGCAGCTGACATCTATCACTTGCCGGTACAGTGTTCCCACATCGGCTCCCGGCTACCGGTTGGTTAGTGGCAACACATAAACATGGTGGATCACTTCGCAAATGCTGTTAATGACTAACGACTGAGTTGCCGCCGCGAGGTATGACGGACGGAAATTGAAGGTATTCTGTCCACAGCTGATTTTAAGTGACCAATGAATGAAGTGCGGCAGACGACGCGCTTTATGGTCTTAAATTTAAACTCATGTCCTAATCACCACCTCGTGATGTGTGATGTATTCGAGAGAACGGCGGTCATCTGTCTGTTGCAGTACTGAAATCACTATCGCATAGTTCGCGGCGATAAAAGCTAACCTACCTGTTACCAACTGTTCGTCTAAAATTGTGAGCCATATATTTGTGGCTATTACAGCGCCATATATCACAAAGCGAAAAAAGTGGTCCAACTAAAACATTCATATTTCATTACGTACTACACGAATATGTAACAAAAATGGGGGTTAATATTTAAAAAAAAAACGCAGTTGATATCCGTTTGACCTATGGCAGCGCCATCTAGCGGGCCAACCATAGCGCCATCTGGTTCCCCCCTTCAAGCTAGAGGAGTTTCGTACTTCGTAGTTTTTTCGTTTGATGCTTATTTCGTGAGATATTTTGCCCGGTCACTATCAATGGACCACCCTGTATAGGCGTCGCCGACCGCAGCGCCGTATTCTTACATATCTTAGTATTTGTTGCGCATGCCTATACCAGTTTCTTTGGCGCTTCAGTGTAGTGTAGAAGAGGAGTAGCAATGGGCAGAATGGGCTGAAGCGTGAATTGTAAATTGTATCGGCTAGGGAGACGTATTGGGGTATTCAGTGCAGGCGCAGTCGCCGTAGTGCCAGTGTGCCGCAGCGGATAGCGAATCTGCCTAACAAGGGAACCTCCCAATCGCACCCCCCTCAGATTTAGTTATAAGTTGGCACCGTGGATAAGCCTTGAAAAACTGAACACAGATCAATCGAGATAACAGGAAGAAGTTGTGTGGAACTACGAAATAAATGTAAGCAATATATACAAACACAGTAGTCCATGCGCAAGATAGGTAACATCAAGGATAGGATGAACTTAGGGGTGCTGTGGTCCCATGGTTAGCGTGAGCAGCTGTGGAACGAGAGGTCCTAGGTTCAAGTCTTCCCTTCAGTGAAAAGTTTAAAAATTCCAGGACATTTTCAGATTTGCTTGGACATATGCAGGATTTGACGGTCTACACACGGAAAAATTTGAAAACGTTAAAAACATATGTCTTGACATAGCACAGGGAAACGTGCGACTGTGAAACTGTTGCATTCATTTGTTGCAGTTTATGTGACAAACTCCTATGTTTTCATCACTTTTTTTCGAGTGATTATCACATCCACAAGAAACCCTAAATCGGGCAAGGTAGAAGAACCTTTTTACCCATTCGCCAAGAGTACAACTTAGGTGGGTCGACAACATATTCCTGTCATGTGACGCACATGCCGTCACCAGTGTCGTATAGAATATATCGCCGGCCAGTGTGGCCGTGCGGTTCTAAGCGCTTCAGTTTGGAACCGCGTGACCGCTACGGTCGCTGGTTCGAATCCTGCCTCGGGCATGGATGTGTGTGATGTCCTTAGCTTAGTTAGGTTTAAGTAGTTCTAAGTTCTAGGGGACTGATGACCTCAGTAGTTAAGTCCCATAGTGCTCAGAGCCATTTGGACCATAGAATATATCAGACGTGTTTTCCTGTGGAGAAACCGGTTGACCTAAGACCTTGCGATCAAATGTTTTCGGTTCCCATTGCAGAGGCACGTCCATTCGTCTACTAATCGCACGGTTTTGCGGTGCGGTCGCAAAACACAGACACTAAACTTATTACAGTGAACAGAGACGTCAATGAACGAACGGACAGATCATAACTTTGCGAAAATAAAGAAAATAATTTTTTCATCGAAGGAAGAATTGAACCAAGGACCTCTCGTTCCGCAGCTGCTCACTCTAACCACGGGACCACAGCGCTCTTGAGCTCACATTATCAACGATGTTTCCTATCTTGCGCATGGACTACTCAGTATGTATATTTTGCTTTTTTTTTTCGTAGTTCCACACAACTTCTTCCTGTTTTTTAGATTGATCTGTGTTCAGTTTTTCAAGGCCTATCCACTGTGCCGGCCGGAGTGGCCGTGCGGTTCTAGGCGCTACAGTCTGGAACCGAGCGACCGCTAGTTAGGTTTAATTAGTTCTAAGTTCTAGGCAACTGATGACCTCAGAAGTTAAGTCGCATAGTGCTCAGAGCCATTTGAACCTATCCACTGTGCCAATTTATAACTAAATCTGAGGGGGGTGCGATGGGGAGGTTCCCTTGTAAGAATCAGGAAACTCGGGTTCGAATCCCGGCGATGGTACAAATTTCAGTTTATAGATCCAGGCTACTTTTTTTTTGGAAAATATTCGCTTTACTTGATGAACACATGTGTTCCGCTGCCCTTTCCCTTGTACTCACCAGAGCGTCGGTGGCGTTGTGGGGCGCGCAGGTGTCTGCGAGGTGGGCGGCGCCTCGGTAGGGGCCGACGGCGAAGTGGGGCGCGGCGAAGAGCAGCGAGCCGAGGCCCATGAGCGCCACCCCGGCGCCGAGCCAGCGCGGCTTGGAGGCGCCGGCGCGGCCCCCCAGGTAGGTGACGGGCACGAGGCAGGCGAACGACGCGATGTCGTAGCCGCCCGCCACCAGACCCGACTGCGACGACCGCAGCCCGAAGCGCCGCTCGATCGTCGTGATCACCACGTTCACGAACCCGTTCACCACCATGCCTGCGAGCACAACACCCAGGGTACCGTACAAGTGTCACTCCATACATATGAATAATTACCACCCTGTGTTACAATAGAGGTGCCCAACCAAAGCAACTATCAATGCGGCCCAACAAGTGAGCATCTATCACGATAAAATATATACAGGGTGTTTATAAATGAATATCGGGGTTTTTAATGCCCTATAATATTTATTGTATTAAACTTACAGTCATAAATGATATGTCAAATGAAAGAGCAACTCAAACAGTTTTACCATATTTAATGTGAGCACCATTTGTCAAACGGCACACATCAAGTCTATAGCCGAGTTCTTCCCAAACGTTGATAAGCGTGTCTCCAGTGATTGTAGCAACAGCTGCTTCAATCCGGTTTCTTAATTCAGGGAGGTCTGCTGGTAGCGGAGGCACGTACACACGATCCCTGATGAAGCCACAAAGGAAAAAATCGCATAGTGTTAGGTCTACATCTACATCTATACTCCGCAAGCCACCTCACGATGTGTGGCGGAGGGTACTTTGAGTACCTCTATCGGCTCTCCCTTCTGTTCCACTCTCGTATCGTTCGTGGAAAGAAAGATTGTCGGTATGCCTCTGTATGGGCTCTAATCTCTCTGATTTTATCCTCACGGTCTCTTCGGGAGATATACGTAGGAGGGAGCAACATACTGCTTGCCTCCTCGGTGAAGGTATGTTCTCGAAACTTCAACAAAAGCCCGTACCGATCTACTGAGCGTCTCTCCTGCAGAGTCTTCCACTGGAGTTTATCTGTCATCTTTCGCGATTACTAAATGATCCTGTAACGAAGCGCGCTGCTCCTCCCCAAATAACAAAACTCATTTACTACTTTAATGGCCTCAATTCCTAATCTAATTCCCTCAGCATCACTTGTTTTAATTCGACTACATTTCATTGCCGGCCGCGGTGGTCTAGCGGTTCTGGCGCTGCAGTCCGGAACCGCGGGACTGCTGCGGTCGCAGGTTCGAATCCTGCCTCGGGCATGGGTGTGTGTGATGTCCTTAGGTTAGTTAGGTTTAAGTAGTTCTAAGTTCTAGGGGACTTATGACCTAAGATGTTGAGTCCCATAGTGCTCAGAGCCATTTTACATTCCATTACTCTTGTTTTGTTTTTGTTGATGTTCATCTGATATCCTCCTTTCAAGACACAGTCCATTTCGACCGAGCGAGGTGGCGCAGTGGTTAGACACTGGACTCGCATTCGGGAGGACGACGGTTCAATCCCGCGTCCGACCATCCTGATTTAGGTTTTCCGTGATTCCCCTAAATCACTCCAGGCAAATGCCGGGATGGTTCCTTTAAAAGGGCACGGCCGACAAACTTCCCCGTCCTTCCCCAATCCAATGAGACCTATGACCTCGCTGTCTGGTCTCCTTCCTCAAAACCAACCAACCATAGTCCATTTCGTTCAACTTCTTTTCCAAGTCTTTTGCTGTCTCTGACAGAATTACAATGTCGCCTGCAAACCTCAAACTTTTTATTTCTTCTCCGTGTATTTTAATACCTACTCCAAATTTTTCTTTTGTTTCCCTTACTGCTTGCTCCCTACACAGATTGAACAACATCGTGGGTAGGTTACAACCCTGTCTCACTTCCTTCATAACTACTGCTTCCCTTTCGTGCCCCTCGACTTCTATAATTGCCATCTGGTTTCTGTACAAATCGTAAATAGCCTTTCGCTCCCTGTATTTTCCCGCTTCCACCTTCATAATCTTTTTGACAGTTTTACTGATCATTCCAAGTAGATAGAAGTTAGAAATCTTCATGTGGATCGCAATTACCGTCAAAGTTTGCTATCTAACAGTACCGTAACTCTGTTATGACAGGTTTAATTTGATATCGTATCTACTGCTACAAGTACGAACCACATCTGAACATGAATTTCGCTATAATGGGCTTCATTTAGTGTGCAATTTCTACTGTAGCAGGTGATTGGTACAAAGAGATGAGCTTTTGTTCAGTTTCTTCATTCGCAGCCCACGGATTAGCTTCCTATGGGATTGAACCACCGTCAGTTCCAAGAATTCCTCAGAAGTTTAGATGATGAGTATGGTGATATCGTACATTATACAGATTAAGGTTGCTCAGTCGAGACCAAATGTTAAAAAGGTTTTATAGCGTAATTAATGAAATCAAATCGTTCATCGTACCAAAGGCAACATCTGTGCCACAACTTGACGATACCTACAGAGTGGAAGATTTAGCATTTTAAGGTAGATTTGAATACTCATTTAGGTGACTTAAAACAATCATTTTCAAAGTAGAAACCTACACTGATGTCCAAAATTAAAGCAACAAACGGAAATTTTGCAAGGTTGTGTTTATTTTGTCACAAAACAGTATAAAAATGTGATAGTAAAGTAGAAACAATGTAAAGAATACACAACGTAAAAAACTACCATATGCATAACGGCAGACAGAAATGACTTTTTTTTGCCACCTTAACGGACTTGCACACACATCCCGATTACTGGTTAATGTGCTCAGTACGGGTTGTTACCACCTCTGGCAGCAATACAGGCCTTTCGACGACGGGGCATGCTGCGAATAGTATCATTAGTCTCATGTTGAGCCAATAACGCCCATTCTTCCTGCAGAGCTACGCGCAAGTCTTGGAGAGTGGCTGGTGGGTGGTGAAGTGATGCATCCCGTCTTCCTAGTGCACTCCAGACGTGTTCTATGGGATTCAAATCGGGATAGCGACCAGGCCAGGCCATGCGTGCAGTATCTCCTGTTTCCAAGAAAACATCAACAGCTCTTTCTCTATGAGGTCGAGCATTATCGTCTATCAATACGAAATTTGGGCCCGCACCAAATCGCAACAATTGCACATGTGGTCCCAAGATCTCGTCACAATACCTGACAGCAGCTAAACCTTCCGATTCACTCATACAATTTCATGAAGAGGTATTCATGTGGTCAACTTAATAAATGCTCACAACATTAGGGATCCACCCCGATATCGTTCTCTTTCCATAATGTTTGAGTCCCGAAATCGTGTTCCACGTTGCCTCCAGATCCAATTGCACTCTCCAGACCAAATCGGCAATCGTCTGTGAGAAGAGCATTGCGTCACTGTTTGTCCGCCCACGTGGCATGGTGACGACTCCACTCCAGACGTCCCCTTCTGTGAAGACGCATCTGAGGTACATATACAGCACGTCTCCAACAATCAACGCCACTCTGCCAAACCTTCTGGGTAACGTTTGTGTCGATACAACATGTCCAGCGGACGCTGCGAAGTCAGATGCCAGTTGCCATGCAGTGCTAAGGCGGAACCATCGTGTCCTTACATCCAAATAACGGTCTTTATGGTATCACTCGTGGTCAGTCCTGCCCCGGTGTTTGGGGTACTGTTTCGGTCTCTAAAAATTGTTACACACCCGAGAAACAACGGAACTATTCTCTTAAGCCATATGGCCTCATCAGTTTGCGACTGTCCTGCTTCCATTCTTCTTATGTCCCTCCGCCACAGAGAGTCTGGTAGGCGTCTTCTTTGTGCCATTCTGCATTGTCGGTTGCTGTATACACAGCGACTGTGGATGTGGGACTACCCAGCAAACACTATCCTGTTTGACAGGTGCCCTGACGTCATCGCTGACATGGTTGTCCGTTGAGCGGAATGCCATGTTCCCTGGCAGAAGACGATTGTACGGACATCTTTTCACAGTTTGTATGATTATACAGTGAATTAGACACAAGACGGGGAAATAGCGGTTCGTTGCTTTACTTTTGGACCTCGTGTACTATCAGTACAATGTTTCAAACAACAGACGCATTAAAATGAAAGTGAAATTATGGCAATGACAAGTAAATGCAAACTTTTTCATTTCAACACGCTGACCAAACATAATCCTATAGAGGGGATGAGATACACAGCCAATGATGCAAGAATTTCAAAATCGATTTCACTATTTTTGAAAACACAAAATTTTTGTATTTATGCGACACCTTTCGTAAACAATATAGACACGTTGCCTGAAGTTTCTCAGATGGAATGCATGGAGATGCAGTCTGACATCCAATTAAAAGAAACATTTTATCATGTATCTTTTTTCGGCTTTTGAAAATCACACCTGCCCATGCCGATGAAGACGACACGAACACCCAGTCCCTGAGCGGAGAGATATATATGTCGTTTAGTTTGGAAGCACGTACGTTTGTGAACAGTTATTTTCAACAGTGAAGCAAACAAAGAGCAAAAATATGACCAAAATCTCAGATGAACACCTTGGGAACACTCGGAGAATTGCCACTTTTTCGATCGAACGTTCCAGTTACTTCTCTACACAGTTGCCACTCCGACTTAGACATCTGTCGCAGCATGATACCAACTTTCCAACACCCTTGTGATAGAAAGCAGCCGCGTCTGCTTCCTGCCAGTTTCCTACGCTGGTCTGCAGATCGCTATCTCTGTCAAAATGCTGTCGTCATAGCCAGTAGATTTTTAATTTGTTGGACTTTTGAATGTGTTCATACAGCTATTTCAATCCTGGAAAAGTTCTGCTACAGTTGATTTTGACAGTGAAAATGAAATGTTGTGCGGTGAGGGCCTCCCGGAGGGTACATCTGATCGCCTGGTGCAAGTGTTTTGAGGTGACGCCACTTCGGCGACTTGGGCGTCGATCAGGATGAAATGATGACGATGAAGACGACACAAACATCCAGGCCTTGAGCGGAGAAGATCTCCAATCCATCCGGGAATCGAACACCCCCCCCCCCCCCTCCCCACGGCATTACAGGCGCGCGCGCTGTCCACTCAGCAACGGTGGCGGACGTTTTGACAGTCAAATACAATTAAAATAATTAAATATAATTACAATAGTACATTAGCTTAAGTCATACCCTGGTACGAAGTTACACAACTTTAACAAAGGATATGTGTTGTTGTTGTTGTTGTGGTCTTCAGTCCTGAGACTGGTTTGATGCAGCTCTCCATGCTACTCTATCCTGTGCAAGCTTCTTCATCTCCCAGTATCTACTGCAACCTACATCCTTCTGAATCTGCTTAGTGTATTCATCTCTTGGTCTAACTCTACGATTTTTACCCTCCACGCTGCCCTCCAGTACTAAATTGGTGACCCTTGATGCCTCAGAACATGTCCTACCAACCGATCCCTTCTTCTAGTCAAGTTGTGCCACAAACTCCTCTTCTCCCCAATTCTGTTCAATACCTCCTCATTAGTTATGTGATCTACCCATCTAATCTTCAGCATTCTTCTGTGACACCACATTTCGAAAGCTTCTATTGTCTTCTTGTCCAAACTGGTTATCGTCCATGTTTCACTTCCATACATGGCTACACTCCATACAAATACTTTCAGAAACGACTTCCTGACACTTAAAACAATACTCGATGGTAACAAATTTCTCTTCTTCAGAAACGCTTTCCTTGCCATTGCCAGCCTACATTTTATATCCTCTCTACTTCGACCATCATCAGTTATTTTGCTCCCCAAATAGCAAAACTCCTTTACTACTTTAAGTGTCTCAATTCCAAATCCAATTCCCTCAGCATCACCGACTTAATTCGACTACATTCCATTATCCTCGTTTTGCTTTTGTTGATGTTCACCTTATACCCTCCTTTCAAGACACTGTTCAGTCCGTTCAGCTGCTCTTCCAAGCCCTTTGCTGCCTCTGACGGAATTACAATGTCATCGGCGAACCTCGAAGTTTTTATTTCTTCTCCATGGATTTTAATGCTTATTCAGAACTTTTCTTTTGTTTCCTTTACTGCTTGCTCAATATACAGATTGAATAACATCGGGGACAGGCTACAACCCTGTCTCAGTTCCTTCCCAACCACCTCTTCCCTTTCATGCCCGTCGATTCTTATAGCTGCCATCTGCTTTCTGTACAAATAGTAAATAGCCTTTCGCTCCCTGTATTCCGGTATAAAACAAATTTTACATCCACAGTATGCTAAATCAAGTAAACAAGTCGAATATTTAAAAAAAAAAGTTCAAATGTTTGTGAATTCGTAAGGGACCAAACTGCTGAGGCACCGTTCCCTAGGCTTACACACTACTTAAACTCACTTGTGTTAAGAACAACACACACACCGATATGCCCGTGGGAGCATTCGAACCTCCGGTAGGAGGGGTCGCGCAATTCGTGACATGACGTCTCAACGCCGCGCAGCGACGAAAATTTAACACAGGAAACACAGGGGTAGTATGCTATAAAAGTCATACTGGTAACACAATAAATAGCCAGCAATCCCTGTGAGCAAAGAGCTCGAAATCAGAGGGAGCCAAGTTCGGTTCAAAAATGGTTCAAATGGGTCTGAGCACTATGGGACTTAACTTCTGAGGTCATCAGTCCCCTAGAACTTAGACCTACTTAAACCTAACTAACCTAAGGACATCACACACATCCATGCCCGAGGCAGGATTCGAACTTGCGACCGTAGCGGTCACGCGGTTCCAGACTGTAGCGCCTAGAACCGCTCGGCCACCCCGGCCGGCGCCAAGATCGGGCTGTATGGTGGACGATCGAACTGTTCCCATCGAAAACGCTGCAGAAACGTCATTGTTGCACCTGCAGTGTGAGGCCGAACATTTTCATGAAGAAGGAAACGCATGACAGTTACGTTATGTAGGGTACGTGATATCAGGCAACACCCCCCCTCCCTCCCCCCCCCCCCCCTCAACAGGTACTTCACACATTGCTTTGCAAGCATCTTTACGTGCTCACTGTGCGCTCAGAATTGAAAAATGCGACGTGACGCGATCGACGGACATACTAGACATATTGTGCAACACATCTGCGCAAAGCTTTATCGGTTTATCATTGTGGTGTTAATATTCCGACCGATCAGAGCAAGAAACCTCGTGTCTATGTATAAAGAGCGACCATAAAATTTCCGTTCGAAGGCCATAGCTGCCCCTCACAGCATTTACATCCGCGCATCCGCGTCTCGCTGGGTTTGCATATACGCCGCGGCAACACCATGAAACGGAAACATTTTAATCGCCCTTTATGCAGGATGCAATGGTAAAAAGTGTAGATTTTTATATGTGGTACCTTGATATGTAGAAACATCAGTGTGCTGGTTGCTTTTTCCTCTACATCAGTCTTCCCACAAACACGAAACATAATTTACTACCACATACGTAACTGCACCTCCAAGGTGGACTACGCCTCTCAGTGTAGACTAACCGTTTTGCGTTCATGCATCCATACTTCAACACCTGGCCTCCTGGCCAAAGGAAAATAAGCATTAATAGCCAGCTCTTGCCACATCTACTTGAAGGTACTGCTCAACCTATAAACATCCGAATAGGTTTTTTTTTTTGAGTCGTCAGTCTTCTGACTGGTTTGATGCGGTGCGCCACGAATTCTTTTTCTTCGCCAAACTCTTCATCTGAGAGCTGCAATTGCAACCTACGTTATCAATTATTTGCTGAATGTATTCCGATCTCTCCTTTCCTCTACAGTTTCTGTCTTCTACAGCTTCCTTTAGTACCATGCAAGTCAATCCCTAATGTCTTAACAGGTGTCCTATCATCCTGTCCCTTCTTGTCAATGTTTTCCACATATTCCTTTTCTTTCCAATTCTCCACAGAACCACCTCCACCTAATTTTCAACATTCGCATGTACTGATGTAACGTTGTTCAGTACACCAATAAAAATATCTGTACTTACACTTGTTACGAGCTGTGTATCTTTGTAGAACTTCGTTTCTAAAACGGGTTCGAAGTGGCAGCTGCCGACCTCGCTTAGAAACGTTATTGCTTAAAACCGCAATTAATGAGCCACTTAAAGGTATTAATTGTCACCCCCACTGAACTCTCCCCCATTTCCTCTAACTTTGCCTGTTGTGCGACATTAATAGCGTTATATAAACACTAATGTTACGAATAAGGGCTGGAAAGCTGCCTCGGACACCTCAGGACAGTAAAAAGGGCGTCAATTTTGGCCGTTAAGCGAAGGGGAACACCACAGTCCCTTCAGCCTGTCGCCAGTGGTCCCGAACACTATACGCCTCCACTGCCATCGGCATTACTTGGCGCGCGTTTAGAGGCGCCATGTCACGGACTGCGCGACCACTCCAGCCGGAAGTTCGAGTCCTCCCTCGGGCATGGGTGTGTGTGTTGTTCTTAGCATAAGTTAGTTTAAGTAGCGTGTAAGTCTAGGGGCCGACGGCCTCAGCAGTTTGGTCCCCTAGGAATTCACACACATTTGAACATTGGGCACAACTTAGCCACGTTTTGCCAACTGTAGAGGATGCCTGTCACTGGCTCGTATTAGAGAAGAGTCGGTAGCGATTCTTTCAGTTCACTCCCACACGTGTTGCTGCTGGAGCCAGATGGTGCGGGCCTGGCCGCCAAACTCCTAAAACATGCGCTTTATTGAGCGTATCTGTGATGCCTTCCAACGTGCTGTTCAGAAGAGATCTCCTCCCGCTCATGCCCTTACAGATTTATGGACAGCCCTGCAGCATTCAAGGTGTCTCTTCCCTCCAGCACTACTTTAGACATTAGTCGAGTCCATGCCACGTCGTGCCACAGCACTTCTGCGTGCTTGCTGGGCCGTAAAATTCGAACCGCGAGACCATGAAACGACCATCATGCCGTTGTTCTCTCTCATTTTGTCTCAACTTTTGGCAGGGGTTAGTCGAGTTACGTGACAGTCCGTGGTTCGTCTCCGCCGCCGGTTTGCGGACACGTAAGCTGCTTCCATGAAGTGAGACGTCTTCATCTCTCTACTCTCTCTTGAGGCATACTCAATCGTTTCCTCTCGGTTGAGACTCTTCGTAACGTGATTACTAGGATGTCCACCTGCAGTTATGCTATGTGCTGCCTCTGGTTTTTCTTCTTTCCGACGTGTGTGTTCGCTCCTCGTAATGGCTCTGAGCACTATGGGACTCAACTTCTAAGGTCATCAGTCCCCTAGAAGTTAGAACTACTTAAACCTAACTAACCTAAGGACATCACACACATCCATGCCCGAGGCAGGATTCGAACCTGCGACCGTAGCGGTCCCGCGGTTCCAGACTGTAGCGCCTTTAACCGCTTGGCCACACCGGCCGGCGCTCCTCGTAATGTTTTATTCAATTTCGGAGCACCCTTTGTACACAGCTAGGTGCTAATATAAAACAAGTGAACATGGTTCTGATACACCAAAGCTGTACTGTTGTCGAAATTCCGTAATAAACTTCAAGCAACAGTTTTTCAGTGAAATCTTTATCTTATTACTGTATTCAGTAGTGGCGGTAGGGAGGAGTTACCCGGTCCTTGCACGACTTGGTCACAAACAGTAAAGCAATTACGGGACACGAACACCTCCCGTAAGTAGACTAGCAATTCCGCACTGCCAGTGCAAATAGAGCAAAGACTTAATCATACTAGTTGCTCAGTTATCAGTTACCTAATCGAAGCGATTCTTTCCTCCTCTCACCTCCGCCCGCGTCTTCTGTCTTCTTCTATTTATAAATGTTACATACTGAAGTCCTCCGCCGCGGTTTCCGTCTCTATGTTCTGGCTAATCTCAGAAACTACTATAATACAGGGTGATTCAAAAAGAATACCACAACTTTAGGAATTTAAAACTCTGCAACGACAAAAGGCAGAGCTAAGCACTATCTGTCGGCCAATTAAGGGAGCTATAAAGTTTCATTTAGTTGTACATTTGTTCGCTTGAGGCGCTGTTGACTAGGCGTCAGCGTCAGTTGATGCTAAGATGGCGACCGCTCAACAGAAAGCTTTTTGTGTTATTGAGTACGGCAGAAGTGAATCGACGACAGTTGTTCAGCGTGCATTTCGAACGAAGTATGGTGTTAAACCTCCTGACAGGTGGTGTATTAAACGTTGGTATAAACAGTTTACAGAGGATGGGTGTTTGTGCAAAGGGAAAAGTTCTGGACGGCTCGACTCGCAGAGCTAGCAGAGAGCTGCAAATTCCACAATCAACTGTATGGAGAGTCCTATGAAAAAGGTTAGTTATGAAACCTTATCGTCTGAAATTGGTTCAAGCACTGTCTGCAGCTGATAAGATTAAAAGGGATCGATTTCTGTGATTTTATCCTTGCTCAAATGAAAACAGATGAATCTTTCGTTTCAAAGATTGTGTTTAGTGATGAAGCAACTTTCCACACTAACGGGAAAGTCAACCGTCACAATGTCTGCATATGGGGCACTGAGAATCCGCGGGAAACAACTCAGTATGAACGTGACTCGCCTAAGGTGAACGTTTTCTGTGCCATTTCAGCCAATAAAGTTTTTGGTCCCTTTTTCTTCGAAGGTGCTACTGTAACTGGACTACAGTATCTGGAGATGTTAGAGAATTGGCTGTTCCCTCAGCTCGAACAAGAAGCACAACAATTCATATTTCAGCAGGATGGAGCGCCACCACATTGGCACTTATCTGTCCGTAACTACCTGAACGTCAACTACCCGAGGCGATGGATCGGCCGCCAGGCAGTCCGTGACAGAGCACTTCATCACTGGCCTCCAAGAAGCCCTGATCTTACCCCCTGCGATTTTTTTTTATGGGGGTATGTTAAGGATATGGTGTTTCGGCCACCTCTCCCAGCCACCATTGATGATTTGAAACGAGAAATAACAGCAGCTATCCAAACTGTTACGCCTGATATGCTACAGAGAGTGTGGAACGAGTTGGAGTATCAGGTTGATATTGCTCGTGTGTCCGGAGGGGGCCATATTGAACATCTCTGAACTTGTTTTTGAGTGAAAAAAAACACCTTTTTAAATACTCTTTGTAATGATGTATAACAGACGGTTATATTATGTTTCTTTCATTAAATACACATTTTTAAAGTTGTGGTATTCTTTTTGAATCACCCTGTATTTCATAGGCGTTTGGAGTGATTTCTCGTGGCAATGATAGGTGCTAGAAGCTGGTCAGCTAGAAAGGAGGCGGTGCCTTGTGGGAAAAACAGTAAAGTAACAGGCATCGAAAACCAGACAGTCAGGTGGATAAGATGTAACCGGATTGACTTCCCAACCAAACTCCTGTATAGAGTTTTTTGTCAGTCTAGTAGAATTCGGGCGGGCGTTATCATGGAGTAGCATCACTTCACACAGTCTTCCTGGTCGTTGTTCTCGTATTGCTTCTGCAACACGTTTCAGTTGCTGACAGTAAATGTCAGCAGTGATGGCTACGTCTTGGGGAAGCGACTCGTAGTACACCGTACCGTCACTGTTCCACCAGACGCACAACATTAGTTGCTGCTTTGTTTGTGCTCAGGCATTCCTTTCTTTTGCTTATGCTAGCATAAAGACACCATTCCGCGTCACCAGTAACGATAAAGAATGGGAATGGTCGCTGTTGTTCACGACCCAATTGATGACGAGCAAGCAGAGATGCACATACGGCAACCCGCTGATTTTTGTGATTTTGGCGTAGAGCATCCGATACATATACACCCGATTTTTGAACCTTCCCCACTGCATGCAAATGTCGCACGATGGTGGGTGGAATCATCACAGTTCATCACATTTGCCAGTTTTCGAGTACACTAACGGGGAGCATTGAGAATTAATTCTTTTAAACGATCTTCATCAAACCCCCAAGTTCTTCCTGAACGTGGAGAGTCGCTAATGTCAAAGTGATCTCCACACACGGCGTTAATGTTTCTGGCTACCTCCGCTGCTCTCACCCCTTTATTTCACCAATTTTCACTCCATTTCATGGAGTCCACAGCTTCATTCACTGTCTCCAAATGACAATATGTAAACTCAAATAGCAACAGTAGACTAGAAATAAAAATGACAATCGATAAATGAACCCACAGCAAACGGAATACCAATATGCTAAACAAAAACGAAGCGAACTTGTGCACTGACCTATTATAAAGTACCACGCCGTGTCTTTTTGCCTGTGTCTGAAGGATTTTGATACAGTTAATACGAGGGCAGTTCAATAAGTAATGCAACACATTTTTTTTCTCGGCCAATTTTGGTTGAAAAAACCGGAAATTTCTTGTGGAATATTTTCAAACATTCCCGCTTCGTCTCGTATAGTTTCATTGACTTCCGACAGGTGGCAGCGCTGTACGGAGCTGTTAAAATGGCGTCTGTAACGGATGTGCGTTGCAAACAACGGGCAGTGATCGAGTTTCTTTTGGCGGAAAACCAGGGCATCTCAGATATTCATAGGCGCTTGCAGAATGTCTACGGTGATCTGGCAGTGGACAAAAGTACGGTGAGTCGTTGGGCAAAGCGTATGTCATCATCGCCGCAAGGTCAAGCAAGACTGTCTGATCTCCCGCGTGCGGGCCGGCCGTGCACAGCTGTGACTCCTGCAATGGCGGAGCGTGCGAACACACTCGTTCGAGATGATCGACGGATCACCATCAAACAACTCAGTGCTCAACTTGACATGTCTGTTGGTAGTGCTGTCACAATTGTTCACCAGTTGGGATATTCAAAGGTTTGTTACCGCTGGGTCCCTCGTTGTCTAACCGAACACCATAAAGAGCAAAGGAGAACCATCTGTGCGGAATTGCTTGCTCGTCATGTGGCTGAGGGTGACAATTTCTTGTCAAAGATTGTTACAGGCGATGAAACATGGGTTCATCACTTCGAACCTGAAACAAAACGGCAATCAATGGAGTGGCGCCACACCCACTCCCCTACCAAGAAAAAGTTTAAAGCCATACCCTCAGCTGGTAAAGTCATGGTTACAGTCTTCTGGGACGCTGAAGGGGTTATTCTGTTCGATGTCCTTCCCCATGGTCAAACGATCAACTCTGAAGTGTATTGTGCTATTCTTCAGAAATTGAAGAAACGACTTCAGCGTGTTCGTAGGCACAAAAATCTGAACGAACTTCTCCTTCTTCATGACAACGCAAGACCTCACACAAGTCTTCGCACCCGAGAGGAGCTCACAAAACTTCAGTGGACTGTTCTTCCTCATGCACCCTACAGCCCCGATCTCGCACCGTCGGATTTCCATATGTTTGGCCTAATGAAGGACGCAATCCGTGGGAGGCACTACGCGGATGATGAAGAAGTTATTGATGCAGTACGACGTTGGCTCCGACATCGACCAGTGGAATGGTACCGTGCAGGCATACAGGCCCTCATTTCAAGGTGGCGTAAGGCCGTAGCATTGAATGGAGATTACGTTGAAAAATAGTGTTGTGTAGCTAAAAGATTGGGGAATAACCTGGTGTATTTCAATGCTGAATAAAACAACCCCTGTTTCAGAAAAAAAATGTGTTGCATTACTTATTGAACTGCCCTCGTATATATACATTGTATATATTTCAAAATTGCTTGAAAATTTAATTCCGCTGCCGCTGTGAAAACGATGCCATTACCATATTGCCATCTAGCGGAGATTGGCGCAAAGCCACCCAAGTGCAGCGTCAGGCCATTTAATTTGTTTTTCACATTTTCTTGACGCCACTTGATATTCCGGAACACCATTACTTAGACACACCGCTCGTCACCTTTTTAACATTTTCTTGCGTATGAAACTTTTCATTAAGACATAAATGTTCTTCTCTTATCCCTTACTGTACCTGACTCTATACCTATCTCTCATACCGGAATGAATGTCGTCAACGGGTACACATCTGAAAACGTATTCAAACATTACCATCCCTCACTCTCTAGCAATAATAATACTTAGGAGATTTGACTGGAATGTGCTCGAAATTAGTTTACCGAAAATATATATGCCTGGCTAATCAAACAGAGCAAATCATAAACACCACTCTCACCTGCTGATCTGCACGTCCAAGCATGTTTGTCAGTAAACGCAACATACGAAGTCCAGGTTTTTATATGAGACAGCGACGCCTAATCACACACCAATAACGGCCAGCGATCATATTTACGTGACGTCCTCCGGCACTGCGCTAACCAATAACGCTGTAACTGTCGAGATCGCAACCGGAGCGCGGCGCAGCAACGCTGCATGAAAACCGAAAAATCCACGAAACGTGGGATGAATAACGCGCGGAGATATGATGCCCGCCATAATAAGAACGGCCGAAATGCGGGCCCCGGTAATAATTCAGAGCGCAATCAGCGGCATGACATTTTAATATCGGTAAGCTAGAGCGCGCGCGCGCACACACACACACACACACACACACACACACACACACACACACACACGCGCGCGCGCGCGCGCGCGGATGAAATCAAAATTCGACGTCAGCGTTTACCTGCGTGGACTGTTGGAGGCCTGTCCAGAGGAAGATGTCGCAACAGTACGGGTTTCAGCACTAACCGAAATACATTACCGTTAATGACGGATGTAAACAGAAAATTGGCTATTTTCGTCTATTATTATGGCAATTTGCTGTAACATTGATTGGTGTCATGTATAATTTTGGTATCTGAATCGATTGTGAGCGAGCAGCGATGTTGTAAAGCTGTATCGCAGAAGTTAGATTATTATCTTTGGTGTGCGAGGAGGCGCAGTGGGCAGATAATGTTATGCTGTGCTGGAGTGAGGAAGCAGTTGTAAACTTATGTTTCAAATGTAAACTCTCAATTTATCAATGTGTTTAATGAACATGATTATATCGAGATTGTAACGGAAAATGATTTGTGAAAGAGGAAGTTTACCGGAGGTAAGAGTATACCATACGTGGAATGTCAGAGGTAAATATTATATTGATGCTTCTTTTTTTCATTATTGCCGCGCCATCGGGCTAACTTGGTTATTGTATTGAGAGTGCTAGAATTGAAAGATAGGAAAGTGTATTGTTTGGATGTTAAGACGTACATTAAATTTAAAATCAGCCTTGAGCACTTTTTCACAGTATACAAAAAAACTTAGTGTTGTCATTTATACCCATTTTTAATTTTTCACCTACCTTTCTCTTACAGTTTTTAACTGATCATGTTTTTTTTTCAAAAGTGGAAAAGGAACCAAATACTTCGATTTGCAACTAACAGAGAACTCTGCATCTCACGAGTGTCTACGTGTAGATACAGCTTTAGCATAGCGGCGCGCGTGACAGGGCAGTACTGCAACGCGTTATTCAGATTTGCGCAGAATTGAGGTAACGACTAAATATCTTGATGTGTCTTTTTATTCAATCAGGGCCTACTAACGTCATTCAGAGACAGTTAGATTTTCTATGTTGTGTATCACTTTTAGTTCTGGGATCTATGATTAGTTTTGCAAAACTAATTATCGTAGGTTTTGTATCAAAGTTCATTATTCAGGCAGTTTATAATGTCCAAAATTCTTCCAGTCAAATTGCTAACTCTTGAAGTATGAAAGACTTCCCTTCATATTACGACAATTAAATATTATTACTGTGCTGCTTTGCCTTCACATTATGACAGTAAAAGTTACATTACGATAGTTCATTTATCACTACAACTCAGATCTTACTATCAGAAACAGTACGTCAGTCATATTTTTACTACTTATAGAGAACCTTCAACATCGCATTCATTACAGTTTTTGGCAAGAATAATATACTGAAGAATGGAAAATCTGTTAGCTGAGTAACAGTTTGGCTTTAGGGAAGATAAATGCACCAGAGAGACAATTACGACATTGCCTCTGATAATGGAAGCAACATTTTAAAGAAAACAAGGCTCGTTCACAGGAACTGTCGACCTAGAAAAAGCGTCGGATAATGAAAAACGGTGTACGCTGTAGGGAAAGACGGGTAATAAACAATATGTACAAAAACTCATGGGGAAGAATAAGAATGGAAGGCCAAGAACGAACGATGTAAGACGGGGATGTAGTTGTTCGGCTCTTCTGTTCAGTCTATACATCGGAGAAGCAATGAAGGACATAAAAGAAAGGCTCGGAAGTGGGATTAAAATATAGGGTGGAACGGTATCAAAGATAAGATTTGCTGATCACGTTGATGTCCTCATTAAAAACGATTAGTTGGAGGACCTGTTAAATGGAACGAAGAGTCTAATGAGCACACAGTATGGATTGAGAATAAACCATAGACAGACGAAAGCTACGAACTGAACATCAAAATTGGTGAGTAATCTGTCCTATAATTTCATATTTGAAGTTAAAAAATTTTAAATATTGTAATCACTAATGATAATAAAATATTTCTTCACTTAACATTTGTATTATTCTTTTGAAAGACGTGATAATCGACAATCTATCTCTATTATAGATGGATTTTAAAACGAGAGTTGGGGAGATTGGAGTCGATAAAGAGTACTTACTCTAATCTTTTTATCAAGGATAAGAGTCAGTACCTCAACTTATTGCTACTTTTATTTCCATAGTTTTATGGCTACGATACTGTTCTTATGATAATACTCACAAGTTTATTGAAAACGGTACCTAACACACATTTCCCATTTGCGAAACTTATCAGGACTTGTAGGTCTATAGGTGCCATAGTCAGTAGACACAATATCAATAGAGTTCTGAGTGTTCTCCATTCATAAAATACGTCTCGTATTCGGACACATCGCAAGTATGTAGTATCTCGCCGCGTTATGAGGTGCTGCCATTGGAACGTCTGTAAGATATCTGTTGACAGGGGTAACGCCAAATTAAGAGTTCAAATGCAACCTGCTATGCAGTCCACATGCCGCTTACAAGATCAGCTTGTAGTTCGTTGTTTACAGACCAATATCTGCTTGGGGGGAGGGGGGATACCAACTAGCGGAAACCTAGCGTGAGTTCATAACAGTCAAATTCTGAGTAAGTCGTCATATTTTTGCATATTTTAACAGCATGAATGGCTTTGAAAGAGGGTTGTGTGTCTCGTCAAAAGTAGTTACCAACTTTTTGAAAAACAATCTTTTCATTGCTTGTAGCTTGTTCAAGAAGGGAAAAGCATAGTTTAAAATCTATTGTCAATAATTAGACAGAATAAAAAAGTCAAGAATATGCTAGCTTTTCTGAGGAATGTCATATCCGCTGGGCCATTTACGTCACTGTTTACGGTTGTCATCGCTGTTCCTATACTTTTCTCGGTCAATGTCCAGCTGACCTTAAAAAGTTTACTTGACTTCTGACTGGTTCCTCTGACAGCTACGATTTGTTTTTCAGTGGCAACCCATCCATCTCAGAGTAGCATTTACAGCATACATTTATTGGCTATATTCCTCGGCCTATAGTTTTGTCGCCTCTACGGTTTCGTCTACGGCCGTGTAAGCTACTCTCTAACATATTTACACACATTCTTTCATCCTATTCTGTCATCTAGTCAGACTTTCCTTACGTCACCGATCCTATGGAAGGACTCCTCATTCCTTACAAATAGTTGGGTGTGCATCGTGACACAGTACTTTGTGCAGTTCTGAAAACATTTTCGTGGATGTTGTTTCGTCATCATTGTAATAGTGACAAGTGATGAGGTTCGAGCAACGTAGATATGTTAAAGGGGAAGATTGTATGATCCATGTTGCCAATGTCAATTATGAAATTTTTTGACCCATTATCTTGGAAAGTTTTTAAAACACAAACGTCCAATATTCCATAAGTATTGAATGGATTGTTGTTTTAGATATACTGATCTACAATTATTGCAAAAACTGCATTATGAGGCGCGGTTTCTGTCAGAATTTTGTAAATAAATGAACATACAAACTAAACACATAGGATATTTTTATTGTTCTAGTTCCATGTGTGTTGAATCTTATTCTTGACATGCTGTGAACATATCATATTCACCTCTTTTTGAGATAACGTATCACTTATAGCAAGAAGTAGTCCCGAGATTTTGGGGTTCAAAGTATTCGAAATTACAAAGTTATATTCAGATCTACAATTCTGACTCTTTCATGCACTACAATTGTCCTGGCCCATATTCTGTATCCTCTTCAGCGTCACTGTCGCCCAGTGTTTGCTTCTTCTTTTCTTTCTTTGCTTTCTTTGTCATTCGCTGTGCAGAAAAGTCTGTTTGGCGTATACGAAGACTATCCAGTTCTTGCAGTCCTCTGTCTGAGTCGTTCGTTAATCTCTTCGCTAACATATCGAGAACCTTAAGTCTTTTACATTATAGTCCCCACTGTTGAAATTACAGCATCAGAAAATGGTAACTTCAAAGTCATGTGCCCAACGAGAGCATGTTTAGGCACATGGGACCACACAACGTTACTGAAGGAATCAATCACATTCTGGGTCTTTTCATGCAAACATTTTTTAGTAGGTCTGGATTTGCGGAATATTTCAAATGTTTCAAATGGCTCTGAGCACTATGGGACTTAACTTCTGAGGTCATCAGTCCCCTAGAACTTAGAACTAATTAAACCTAACTAACCGTAGCGGTAGCGCGGTTCCAGACTGTGGAATATTTCAATATAGTTTTGACTGCCTCCATTACTACTAAACAAAGAGAATGTTTACGTGTAAATGCATCTAGGTTACCAGAAAATTCGGCTTGCATATACGTACGCCAAACACTAGAGTGAGTGGTCACTTTTGAAACATTATTCTTGTTTTTACATTTCATTCACTGTTTACATACGTGTTTCTGCAACGTAAGAAATAAATTCAGAGCTGGCATATCTGTTACCCACAAATTTACGTTTCTTTTACACTTTTACGTACGTATAAAAGAGAAATATATCCAAGTACACTACAGAAATCGCTGGCTAGCGTAATATTTTAAAACCAGTGCCAGAAACAAGGGACCGATTTGTTTATTGGTAATGCCAATTTCTGCGATGTACCAGTGGCATCAAACCAAAGCAATTCACAGACTCCTAGACTGTGTGGTTCCCAAGATATGACGAGTTGGTGAAAATTGTCAGCCACGTGTCAAATTTAAAAATAGTATTTGAAGGTTTTAAAATTTTCTGATTTTAGTGTATGACATACCAAACAAAATGTCTAAACTACATTGAGGCATAGAAAAACATAACGCCGAATTTCATCGAATTTGACATATAACCTTCCCTTAAAATGACTCAGCCTTCACTAGACTGAGTAACTCGGGTGAAATTCTCCTTTGGCGTCAACAGCTGATCGCACATACGAGTTGTATGAGAAAAGTAATGAGATTGACAACACTGAGAGCGATCTGGCAACACACTCTTGTTCTGCTTGTGCAGACCGGTGTCTTCATCCCTTCCAGATACTCAACCGGAGTTTCAGCTTCGTACAGCCATCACGTGATTTTTGAGAGTTCCATCAGTGAAGTTGCGATTTTGATGTGTATTACTAAAGAGGAACAGTGGAATTTAGAGCAAGCTTTTTGCTAAAGTTGGTAAACTTGGGGAATCTGCGAGTATGAGCTTTGAAAAGCAGAGCACAAGTTTTTCGCTGGCACAAATCACTTTTGGAAGGCCAAGAACGTGTTGAAGATGAACCTCGCACAGGGAGACCTCCAACTCCAAAAACCGACGAAGACGTCGCGTGTTCTTGTGAGATCAGACTGATGTTTAACAATACGTATGATGGGTGAGCTGTTGAACACTTTCTCCATACATCAAATTTTGACCAACGTTTTGCACATGCGAAAAGTCTGTGCCGAAATGATCCCAAAAAACTTCACAACTGAGTAGGATAATCGAAAAAATGTCTTGGTGATCTTAAGAGAATGGCCAATGACCGTGAATAGTTCAGTAGTGTGACCACAGGTGATGAACCTTGCACTTTTCAGTATGGGCCTGAGAAAAAGCAGCAAAATGAGCAGTGGCACAATGAGACATCCCCTCGACCAAAAAAAGCTCGAATGAGCAAACCAAAGATCAAAACAATGCCGATTTGCTTTGTTGACATTAGGGATAACGTGCATAAAGAACCAAGTCTTTTACAAAGATGTCCTTGAAAGGTACAGGAAAAGGGTGAATCGAGTGAGACCAGCATCACAGACAAGTGGACGCTGCATCATTACAACGCTCCATGTCACACAGCCCCTTCCATCAAATGGCATTCCTTTTGTTCCACAGCCCCCTCTTCACCTCATCTGACAAGGGGAGGCCGCCAATTGTGAAATTCAGATTCGATTCATACTGCGCATAATAAAAGCTCATGGCCAGAGGTGTAATGTGGCAAAGCACCAAGATGCACTTCTCAGCCGTTGTCGAGAAAATCGACAGTTAAAAGAAACCGTTGCGGTGAAATACTCTCTACAATTAATAACTTTCCACAGCGTCGTGGCGCAATGATAAGCACTTGGGTTCGTAATCCGAAGGTCGCCGGATCGAATCTCGCGCCATGCAACTTTTTTATTATTAGTTTTTTGTAATTCAAATATATATATATATATATATATATATATATATATATATATATATAAAAATGAATTGCTTATGTATATTGGTGAAGGCGGATCGCTCTCCAATTGTACCGCCTCAATTTTTCCGTTTTTTTAACAGGGTGTACCAAAGCTCTCCCGTCCGCACTGATTTTCGACGATGTTATAAGTTGCGCTAGGGACCGCATCTGCCTTCTTTCGAAGTTGGCAGGCAACTACGCTGTCATGCGGCGGCTCGTTTCGGCCCATTCAACATCTGTCCTTCAAGTGTAACGAGCGAGTAACGGAGTTTATATTTCATACCTGCCACAGCGAATTTGTGTTCGTAGGGTCTCTATTCTAATTCGAACGTTTGACTTACGCTATACGTATTCGTTTCGGAATATCGTTTCTACGTCTTCCGTTAACATTATGAAGACAATTAATAACGTATGTGAAATACAATTTTGTTTGCGGAAAACATAATGATGTTCGAAGTCGCCAGTTTTTCCACGACAAACAACATTCAACAACTTATTATATGCATAATTGTTGCAACTGATTGCTGGGAATTATATATATATATATATATATATATATATATATATATATATATATATATATATATATATGTGTGTGTGTGTGTGTGTGTGTGTGTGTGTGTGTGTGTGTGTACACATTTGAATTACAAAAAACAAATACTAAAAAAAAAAAAAGTTGTATGGTGCGAGGTTCGACCCGGCGACCTTCGGATTACAAACGAGAGCGCTTACCGCTGCTCCACGACGCTGTGGAAAATTACCAATGGTAGAGAGTATTTCACCACAACGGTTTCTTCTAACTGTCGATTTTCTCGACAACGGCTGAGAAGTGCATCTTGGTGCTTTGCCACATTACACCTCTGGCCATGAGCTTTTATTATGCGCAGTATGAATCGAAGCTGAATTTCACAATTGGCGGCCTCCCCTTGTGAGTTTTGTGGCTTTTTTTCTCTTCCCGCAACTGAAAAATGTAAAAAGGATGTCATTTTGGTATAGGTAGGTGCGCAGACAACAGGGCAAGTGTAGTTAGGGCGGTAGTGGTGGGGTCTGTGGGCAGGCGCAGATGAAATGCCGAGCACTGGAGGGGAAGTGCCATCCCACACTAAAGCCTATGCCCACATTTTCTGTAAATATTAAGTGGGGCCCCTCCACGGTCACACTCGCATTCAGGAAGATCTGCCGTCAACTCTGCTGTCATTAGCATCTAAAAAGAATTCCGCTAAAAGTCCACTGATTTATTTTCACGTGGCTTGTTAACCATTTGTAGCTTTCAGAGAAGCGTCGTGAGTGGCGGATTTTGAGCAAAACTTACACATTTCCGTTGCTGCCATGTTAAAATTTGCTACTTTTTCCGAAACACAGTGGAGTTTACAAAGTCTCACCTCACTAACATGTGTTGGCCCATTTGCGAGAGAATTCCGAAACAGTGGTTTATTAACTTTATTAAGTGAGGATGGTTCAAATGGCTCTAAGCACTACGGGACTTAACATCTGAGGTCATCAGTCCCCTAGACTTAGAACTACTTAAGCCCAACTGACCTAAGAACATCACACGCATCCATGCCCGAGGCAGGATTCGAACCTGCGACCGTAGCAGCAGCGCGGTTCCAGACTGAAGCGCCTAGAACCGCTCGGCCACAACGGTCGGCTATTAAGTGAGGAATTGAGGAAAAGTAAACTCAGTAGTTTATGAAAACACACATCCTAGGTACAAAAAAACGTGTAATATCTTCACTTATACTGTGTCAAAACCAACAGCATTTATCTTGCCACCAGCTGTCGATGGCCCTTAAAGTTACATTCTTGCATCGAAAAAGCCTGTAGTTAGTGGAATATCACGGCAGATAATGAATTTCTATACAATAACAAGATGGAAGAATACTCTTCTCTTTGCGTGCTATGAATTGCCAAAATCTCATTTCGATATCTGCAACCGTTTATGAAGTATGAGGAGTTTTGTGAGTATTTCACTCTAGCTTTATCACTGGCGCGACGCGATCGCAAATGAGTGCGGTACGTGAGATCAGTTTTCTCGAGATCGGTGACAGATAGATACTTCTACCCAAGTCTAAAGAAAAATTCAGTATGTTTGCTAAATTTCGTACGCAACAACATATTATGTAATATGCACCAAACTGAAAGTCATAGCGACCTCTATGTTACAATGCAAACTTTACGAATTTCGTGCAGCGTCCTACTTCCACGTAAATATTACAATAAGTATGAAAATTAACGAAATGATAGCACATCACCATGTACCTGACACATAAAGCTACAAGTAAAGCAAAAATGAAATTTTTTCATCGAACAGTTTCTATAAAATCGTTCGAGAAAGACTACTGGCCTTGCGCCTCGATTCTACGATCGCCGACCGGCCGAAAGATAGAAAACACTTATCGGCCTCCGCTTCCACACAAACGGATGAAATGGCCTAGCACCTTGGACAAAAGTGATCACTGCGCGTCAGCCACCGTATCCTGCACGGACTCTTCTCTGGAGAACATTCAAAAGCATGTAATCGTCATTTTGAAGGCCCTTCGAGCTGAAGCCTTTCAGCGCTGCTACCAAGACTGGAAACGACTCTGCCGGTATGTTGTTGCCCAAGGGAACTACACTACTGGCCATTAAAATCGCTACACCACGAAGATGACGTGCTACAAACGCCAAATATAACCTACAAGAAGAAGATGCTTTGATATGCAAATGATTAGCTTTTCAGAGCATTCACACAAGGTTGGCGCCGGTGGCGACACCTACAACGTGCTGACATGAGGAAAGTTTCCAACAGATTTCTCATACACAAACAGCAGCCGGCCGCGGTGGTCTAGCGGTTCTAGGCGCTCAGTCCGGAACCGCGCGACTGCTACGGTCGCAGGTTCGAATCCTGCCTCGGGCATGGATGTGTGTGATGTCCTTAGGTTAGTTAGGTTTAAGTAGTTCTAAGTTCTAGGGGACTGATAACCACAGCTGTTAAGTTCCATAGTGCTCAGAGCCATTTGAACCATTTGAACCAAACAGCAGTTGACCGGCGTTGCCTGGTGAAACGTTGTTGGGATGCCTCGTGTAAGGAGGAGAAATGCGTACCATCATGTTTCCGACTTTGATAAAGGACGGATTGTGGCCTATCGCGATTGCGGTTTATCGTATCGGGACATTGCTGCTCGCATTGGTCGAGATCCAATAACTGTTAGCAGAATATGGAATCGGTGGGTTCAGGAGGGTAATACGGTACGCCGTGCTGGATCCCAACGGCCTCGTATCACTAGCAGTCGAGATGACAGGCATCTTATCCGCATGACTGTAACGGATCGTCCAACCACGTCTCGATCCCTGAGTCAACAGATGGGGACGTTTGCAAGACAACAACCATCTGCACGAACAGTTCGACGACGTTTGCAGCAGCATGGACTATCAGCTCGGAGACCACGGCTGCGTTTACCCTTGACGCTACATCACAGACAGGAGCGCCTGCGATGGTGTACTCAACAACGAACCTGGGTGCACGAATGGAAAAACGTCATTTTTTCGGATGAATCCAGGTTCTGTTTACAGCATCGTGATGGTCGTATCCGTGTTTGGCGACATCGCGGGGAACGCACATTGGAAGCGTGTATTCGTCATAGCCATGCTGGCGTATCACCCGGCGTGATGGTATGGAGTGCTATGGGTTACACGTGTCGGTCACCTCTTTTTCCACTGACGGCACTTTGATCAGTGGACGTTACATTTCAGATGTGTTACAACCCGTAGCTCTACCCTTCAAATGGTTCAAATGGCTCTGAGCACTATGGGACTTAACACCTGAGGTCATCAGTCCCCTAGAACCTAAACTACTTAAACCTAACTAACCTAAGGAGATCACAAACATCCATGGCCGAGGCAGGATTCGAACCTGCGACCGTAGCGGTCGCGCGGTTCCAGACTGAAGCGCCCCGAACCGCTCGGCCACACAGGCCAGCTCTACCCTTTATTCGATCCCTGCGAAACCCTACATTTCAGCAGGATAATGTACGATCGCATGTTGCAGGTCCTGAACGGGCCTTTCTGGACACAGAAAATGTTCGATCGCTGCCCTGGCCAGCACATTCTCCAGATCTCTCACCAATTGGAAACGTCTGGTCATCGGTGGCCGAGCAATTGGCTCGTCACAATACACCAGTGACTACTCTTGATGAACTGTGGTATCGTTTTGAAGCTGCATGGGCAGCTGTACCTGTACACGCCATCCAAGCTCTGTTTGACTCAATGCTCAGGCGTATCAAGGCCGTTATTACGGCCAGGGGTGTTTGTTCTGGGTACTGATTTCTCAGGATCTATGCACCCAAATTGCGTGAAAATGTAATCACAAAAATGGTTCAAATGGCTCTGAGCACTATGGGACTCAACTGCTGAGGTCATTAGTCCCCTAGAACTTATAACTAGTTAAACCTAACTAACCTAAGGACATCACAAACATCCATGCCCGAGGCAGGATTCGAACCTGCGACCGTAGCGGTCTTGCGGTTCCAGACTGCAGCGCCTTTAACCGCACGGCCACTTCGGCCGGCAATGTAATCACATGTCAGTTGTAGTATAATATATTTGTCCAATGAATACCCGTTTGTCATCTGCATTTCTTCTTGGTGTAGCAATTTTAATGGCCAGTAGTGTACTTTGAAGGGGACAATATTGTTGTTTGAAAAAAATAAAAACTGTCGTAGATAAAGAAAGCCAGTAAAATCAGTGTCATTACTTTTGTTGTAGACCTGGGACCGTTGTACTCTGAGAGTGCTCCTACCGAAGTGTCTGTCCCATCCCAAAGTAATCTGAACAGAGCAGACGTAGACGCGCGCTATGCTCCTGCAGTTCGTGGAGCAGCCCCGCTACGGCAGTGCGCCTTGAGCGCTGCGGACTCGCAGAAAGCCGAGAAGCGGTCTGCCGCCCACCTGCTGGCAGAGGCGTCAATCATTGAGCGCCGCGCGGCCTGAATTTTGCACGCGGCTGCGCTCCCGAGTGCTGGGGTCGCGGCGCGCAAATGTTTCACGACACCGCTCTGTCGACTCGCGGCTTTTAAAGCGCATTAAAGAACGATTCGCCAGATTCACGCCGCTGCTGCGACACCCGTTACCCGACGCAAAACAGCCGTAGCGCGCGCCGGCAGCGCCACTGCGTCCGCTCCGGCAAACACAGCGCCGCAGCACGCTTCTCGGCTTGTTTACATTCATCCGCTGCTAGAAATTATGAGGTCAGTAGAACGAGAAACCACTCCAAGTCGCAAATTTTTACATTTTATTCATTCGATCACTAGTTTCGGGCGGAGACCCATTTTCATATCAGCATAACAAAGCCGATAATGGCATTTCCGAAGATGTCGAAAATGTGCAATTATCTGTATGCGATGTAAATGTTCTTTGCACATTTTCGATATCTTCGGAAATGCCATTTTCGGCTTTGTTATGCTGATTTGGAAATTGGTCTCGACTCGAAACTGGTCATCGTATGAATAAAAATCAAAAATTTGCAAGTTGGACTGATTTTCATTTCTACTGATTAACAGACGTTGCCGGCCCAAACTACTCCAGCATGCTGAAAGTTCTTCATTATGAGATCGCTTCACACACAACTGCGTTGTGAGTTTGCCGTCACCGCTATTATTAGTGTTGATGTTGGGGCATACGGAATAAACAGTGATGGCGAGGTTTTTGGCAATAAACCAGTAACCCCTCCAAACCCGACTCTTTAAATAAACAAACAGTGAGCCAGAAAAGTACTCGTCTAGCTGTATATGGTTTAAAAAAGTAAATTTGTCGCCCGTGAAAAGAAGCGAGTACAAAATACAAAGAGCCTGGCAGTACGTCAGTAAATAATTTTTGTTGAAAATCGAGAAACAATATACACCACTAATAAAGTACAAAACTTCATAGAAAAGCTATTTCATAAAGTATTTGTCCACTCATGTTTCTTTTGACACTTGGAGCCTGAAAATACGGTTTAAATTACAAAAATTATTATTTAGTGGGGTTTCTTTTTGCAGTTATTACTGCTTGCAGTCGTCTGGGCATAGAGGTGACTAAGTTTGCTGCCACAGAGGATAGAATTTTGTCCCATTCTTCCTGAAGAGCTTGTTTCAAGTCTTCCTTATCAGAAATTTGTCTTTTTTCTTATGTCATCCTCGAGCACTTTGCAGTGGGATTAATATCTGGGCTCTCAGGAGGGGTGTTGAGTTGCTTCGCTTTATTTTATAGAAACCACATTCTCGTCTTTCTAGCCGTATACTTCAGGCTGCTGTTCTGCTGGAAGATGTAATTTCCTTGGAGACCTACTTTTTCAGCGTTAACATTTAGATTTTTCTTTAACTCTAGATTAGCAAACCCTCGTAAGATTTGTGATTACCGTTGGTACCATTTCGCGGTTCTCGCCAGTCTGGTACTGTCACTCGTATAACGTGCAAAACCGGCCATTTTGTACTTATTTTGTATGTGACATACCATTCGAGACTTCACTTTTGTAATTAACTCGTGCACAAACTATACATTATGACATTCTTCGAATAAAATATGGGGAAGTAAAAATTACGAAGGTTTAGTAACAATGTGACTTTTCCTCTCTTTGGTGTTCAAGGGTTAGCCGGCCGGAGTGGCCGAGCGGTTCTAGGCGCTACAGTCTGGAATCGCGCGACCGCTACGGTCGGAGGTTCGAATCCTGTCTCGGGCATGGAAGTATGTGATGTCCTTAGGTTAGTTAGGTTTAAGTAGTTCTAAGTTCTAGGGGACTGATGACCTCCGATGTTAAGTCCCATAGTGCTCAGAGCAATATGAACCATTTTTGTTCAAGGGTTAAAATGTTGATATACATTTTGTGATCCATCGTACCCTCTACAAAATGTAGTTTTCCAACACCCGCTGCTCTCATACATCCCCACACCACGAGAGAATGCCCACTGTACTTCGTCGTGTGCACAAGATTCTGCGGCGGTATCTCCGTGTTTTTATTCGCCACACCTTCCGCCTGCCGTTCGACCCGAATATGTTATATTTACTTTCATCAGAAAACGTAACTATACTCCAGAAGTCTTACTTCTTGAATCTCTGTTCCAGGACAAAATCAACACATTTCTTCCGATTCCGTTCACTGACCCAAAAGTTGTAGCGACCCATGCGGCCATTATACCGGTACTTCTTGCAGATGTTTCTTACTGTGTTGGTACTTACCTTCTAGCTCCTCGACTCTAATGCCCCAGCCAATTCCAGAATGCTGATTTTAGAATTTTTCTTAATTCCATCCGCGTCGATCAGTAAGCAAGGATGTCCGGTCCGTGGCTGGTTCCTCAGTGTTTTGGTTACTCAAAAGCGACCTATTATCTATGGAACCATCGATTTAGGTCTACCGACTACTTTAGGATCTCGTAAAAGGATTTATATTGATTATGCTTGCGTAGAATACGTTTTCTCTCAGTTAGGCTCGTCACACTGCCCTTACGTGCCGTGTCGCTAACTGTACTGTCCCAGCGCCGGTCAAAAGAACAGGTGGCAGACTGTGGTTGCGAACAGTTGACGGTGGAGTACGCCGTGAAGTTTCGTCTCAGAGCGCGAATTTTAGCATATTTAGATGATGGACTAATACTTTATGAAGTAGCTTTTGTACGAAATTTCATATTTTGTTAACCTTGATATCGCTATGAATTTGTTCTTTTCTTTGTTTTTTAGTAAACATGATTTACTGAGGCACTTTCAATAGGATTGGCCCTTCAGATTCTGTGTGCTCGTGTGCCACGGATTTACGTTTTTAAACAACGTACACCTAGAAGAATACTTTTTCGACTCACTGTAGTTTTTCTAGCATCTCTATATTTATGTCTTCATATCGCCTGAACGATATGTCCCGCAATGATAAAATTTTGCATGTACACTCAGTGGTATATATAGATATGGCTGCAAAATATGTTGCGAACAGAGATAGTAGTAAGGAACCGTAATAAATTAGGAAGTCATGCCTAAATGCTTAGGTTTTACTGCGTGAATAGGAGAAACTTGATAAGCGATAAAATTTCACCTTCCATAATTTTCTGTTGTGTGTTAGCAAGAAAAAGTTTCCAAGAGATTTGAAATTCGCTATATATTTTGTTGTAAGCCACTAACTGCTCTCATTCTAAAACATTGGATGAGTATAGTCTGCGTAATTTGCGTGCTATGTATTATGCGGCCTCAAGACATAGAGAGTTTCTAACTGTAATACTTGACTCTTGTATTAAGGTTTTAGCTAGGATTATATCTCTTAGTGAGTAGATTACGACAGCATTCAAAATTTTTAAATTTCATCAATGATTTTATGACATACCGAAAATCAAATTTTTGTTGCTCATGCAAATCGTTAGATAGACAATTTGGAAATGGTACTGGGCTACAATTTAGCCATTTAGTAATGAAGATGTTCAAGCTAACCAGATACGTTTAGCTCGTTATAACGGAAGATATCTTGTGGACATATATCTTTAATTAAACGTGTTGTCTCTAAATGTATCTTATTCTTTTGTTTTCTTGTCTATCTCTATGGCATTTTTTCTGCGCTAATATAAAATCGGCAGTAAACTGTAAAACTTTATTCTGTATATTGCCCGTATTCGTGTGAATTTCTTTTTCGTTTGTATGTAATGTATGATGCAAATACACTGAAGCGCCAGAGAAACTGGTATAGGCATGCGTACTCAAATACTGAGATACGTAAGCAGGCATAATACGGCGCTGCGGTCGGTAACGTCTACACAAGAAAACAAGTGTCTGGCGCAGTTGTTAGATTGGTTACTGCTGCTACAGGGTGTTTCAAAAATGACCGGTATATTTGAAACGGCAATAAAAACTAAACGAGCAGCGATAGAAATACACCGTTTGTTGCAATATGCTTGGGACAACAGTACATTTTCAGGCGGACAAACTTTCGAAATTACAGTAGTTACAATTTTCAACAACAGATGGCACTGCAAGTAATGTGAAAGATATAGAAGACAACGCAGTCTGTGGGTGCGCCATTCTGTACGTCGTCTTTCTGCTGTAAGCGTGTGCTGTTCACAACGTGCAAGTGTGCTGTAGACAACATGGTTTATTCCTTAGAACAGAGGATTTTTCTGGTGTTGGAATTCCACCGCCTAGAACACAGTGTTGTTGCAATAGGACAAAGTTTTCAACGGAGGTTTAATGTAACCAAAGGACCGAAAAGCGATACAATAAAGGATCTGTTTGAAAAATTTCAACTGACTGGGAATGTGACGGATGAACGTGCTGGAAAGGTAGGGCGACCGCATACGGCAACCACAGAGGGCAACGCACAGCTAGTGCAGCAGGTGATCCAACAGCGGCCTCGGGTTTCCGTTCGCCGTGTTGCAGCTGCGGTCCAAATGACGCTAACGTCCACGTATCGTCTCATGCGCCAGAGTTTACACCTCTATCCATACAAAATTCAAACGCGGCAACCCCTCAGCGCCGCTACCATTGCTGCACGAGAGACAGTCGCTAACGATATAGTGGACAGGATTGATGACGGCGATATGCATGTGGGCAGCATTTGGTTTACTGACGTAGCTTATTTTTACCTGGATG